>NW_028243367.1:0-133860 GCF_964263255.1 Lissotriton vulgaris
ATCTTCAGTGTGTGTGGCACTGGTGTTGTGTGTTCCTTGTTAGCCACTCCAGCAGTGACGGTCTCCCTGGTTGTTTGTTGTGTGGTGCAGGGTGTATATTGTGCTTGCTTGTTGCTGTGCTTGTTGCTTGTTGCTGTGTATGAGGGTGCTCAGGATGGGCAACTGGCCTGTGACTTGATGGGGTGTGTTGATGTGTGGTTGGGGGAGGTGTGTCCCTGTGGTCTTTGTGCCCTGCCCATGCCTTGTAATGGCCCTTCCTTCTGCATTGTGCGCATGTGTTGACCACTGCAGTGACGTGATCGGGACCGGGACGTTGCTGCAGGTTCGCCGTCGATGTGTTTTCCAGAATGCAGTGGGGTGACTTGGTGGCAGGTGGGTCATGTGTGGGTGCCCTTGTGGATGTGTTGTTGCCCCCAGCAGGGTGTCGGTTTTGGACCCTGTGTCAGCCCGTGTGTTCTGTGTTGTATTTGTGTATTTGCGTACCTGTGGTGGCTTCTGAGGCGGCTCATTAGATGATAGGCTTTAGCAGGTACAGCACCGGAAACACATGTAGAGCTGGGTCCATGGCGGTCGTGACCAAGAGGTGTGGACCGGGTCTCTGCTATCGTGCACCGCTGATGAGTTTCCGCCGTCTCTAGTTGGGCAGTGTCTCCCATGCGGTGCGTCTGCTTGTTTGGGCCATCCTAATTTGTGGAGCAGGGCAGACGTCATTCCGCACGGCGGTGAGGCTCCATTGGCTCCCACCGCTGCGGTAGCCCGCGGTTGCGGGCGCACTTTGATGGCGGTGTGCGATTCTCCGTGGCGGACGGAAACTGACCTATGTTCTGCTATACTAATGTGGGGGATGCGAGGACCGCTGCTTGCGGGCAGAAAAAGGTGTTTTTCCGCCCCGCCAGCACCCCGGTGGTGCCACCGCCCCCAATTCTAATGGACCCCTTAGTGTAAGAAACCAAATGCTGGAGGGTTACAGCTTTTTTCACCTTAGGTGGATTCAGTATGCTAACGATTGATTAATTTATCTATTTGTGCAAGTTTACTAAAGGTTTTATTACAAGCACAAGGGAAAAAAGTACAATGCTGCAAGTTATTGCGAAGTAAATACAATATAAATGAAAGAATAGACACATTGGGCCCAATTACAATGCAATTGGACGAGCATCGGCAGTCATTGTGTCAGAAACAGGATCGCTTGACAAGGAGTCAGAGGTCCCACATTCCAAATTACCATGCAACCTCCTTCACGGCGGTTGTAAAGTGCACGTTTACTATTGCGGCTTGTGCTGTGGGCTGCAGCACAAGCAGCAATAGGAAACATGCAAGGGCAGACATGCAAGCCCTTGCGCCACCTGTGTGTCACTTTTTGTGATTCACCAGCAGCTCAATTTACTGCCACATATTTACAAGGCCAGAAAAGCCACCCTGTGTGACTTTTTCACCCCTTTACATGCAGCACTTTGCGTGAAAGGGGCGTTCGGTGGGTGTGGCTGTGGGTGTTCCCACACAACACCCATGGAACCTGACACATTTCCAGATTTTCAAGCAATCGTAAATCTGGAAATGCGTCTGAACGCTACGCCTCCCCAGGGGAGGTGTAGGGAGGTGCAACAAAGACAAATGCATTCATTTCTCTTTGTTTTTTCATCTTTCTATGTGTGCTGCATTCTGCAGCACACATAGAAAGAGGAAATCACCTCTGGTGATTGTTTATGTGCAGGAAGGTGTCCCTGCGACATTTTGTTTTAAATATATTGCATCCCTGTACTTCCAAAGTAACACTGCACAGTGCTGCAAAATGACTTGCTGCACCACGCTGCGTTAGTTTATTGTAAATCTGCCCTGCACTATTTAAACATCCCTGCACAGTGTGGCCGGCACCATACTGTGCAGGGATGTAAAGGGAGCACCAGAGGTGCCTCCCAGGACCACAACCATAGGGCCAGTAGGAAAGGGGGCCCTGCTAAGGGCCCCCAAAGTCGCTTTCTGACAGCCTTTCCATGTCTGAAAGACCGACATGGAAAGGCTTTCACAAACCAACATCATAATCCTGACGGCGAAAACGTGGTCTTTAAGGGATTATGACCGCTTTCAGACTGGCCGACGGACTCCTTGAGCCAAATGGAACAGAGTCGGATTGACTGTCCAGATTACACTCCGACCACCGACACTGTAATTAAACCCTTAATATTCAGGACAGCGCTGTGATGATAAGAAAGATACATATAATGAATATATTTTGTAAATAAAGTTTAAATCCATATGCACAATGATGTGCAGGAAGCTAGGGCCAGATGTAGGTAAGTATATTTTACCGATTCATAAATGCTGAATTTTACCGATTCGGTATTTATGAATCGGTAAACTAGAAGGGGGGAGATGTAGATAGAATCGGTAATTGAATTACAGATTCTGTAAGAATCGGTATTTACCGAATCGGTAAATACCGATTCGGTAATGCCCATTGCTTCCTATGAGCATTGAAGCCCATAGGAATCAATGGGCATTACCGAATCGGTATTTACCGATTCAGTAAATACCGAATGTTGCAAGGGTGCAGGGGGTGTCACTTTGACACCCTCTAGCACCCCGAATTTAGGCATGTGGGACATGTGGCACACAGACATGCCCTAAGGGCATGTCTGTCTGTCACATGCCATAGGTGTGCATGCACACATGTGCATGCACACCTGGAATCTGTTTTTTACCACCCAATTGGATTGGGTGGTAAAATACCGATTCGGTAAGGCCTGTGGGACTCAGAAGAGTCCCACCTACATCTCAAAATTACCGAATCGGTAAAAATAACGATTCGGTATTTTACTGATTTGGTAAATCTACTGATTCGGTAAATTTACCGAATCGGTAAAATAGGCCACCTACATCTAGAATAGCCATTTACCGGTCGTTAATGGCCGAATCGGCCGTTACCGGTCGGTAAATGTCGTCCTACATCTGGCCCCTAGATTTAAATTCATATATTTTAAATATTGCCAAAATGCAAAATCATATATTAAGAACAAAAAAAACTGAAGTAGCTACCTGTGCCTTCGTTAGCTTCCAAAAAAGGAGGAACTTTTTCCCCTCGTTTTCTCAGAGAGAGAATTGGACATTGAGCTTCTAAAAAAATGCAGGTATTGAATTTTCAGATGGCATGGTTGCAATTGATGATAGTGACGAAGCTGCAAAAGCCTGTAGAGCAGCCCTGGCTGAGCTTCGTTTCATTGGTTGTTTGGTGAAATGTAGCATCAAGAGAATCCATGGATACAGACATTGTCTGTGTCCTATTATTGCCAGAGAAGGAGATGGAGCAGGGATTGCCAGGGTTGGAATATCATCATATACTGCATATTTCAGGATTGACACCTGCATGGCCACACAGCATGACTGATGCAATCTTAATGATCAAATTTCTTCTCTCATGTTCAATGCCGTGATTGGGACGTGGAACGTCCAGTTTCATAACAGTTAGTGGATCAAAAAGATGGTCTCACTCAAGGAGCTTGAAGCTTACAAAACAATAGAGTTCAATTTTAACTTACATTTAATAATTCTCCTCCGAAATAGAATGCCATATTTTCCTGGCACTGCTGCTCAGTCGGATGAGATCGTTTCCATTTGGATTGGATTCATTTCTTCACTAGAAGAACAATGAGAATTGCACAACTAAGTATCCGTAGGATAGTTGAAAATCCACCAAACAGACTTCCAAACAGTGAATTGGAAATTGAAAGATTCATGCGGAGAGTGTCTTCGGGGGCCCATTGCAGGCCCCTAATGTGTTTGCCGGGGTGTGGGTGCACTGGGGGGTTACCCATGGTACCCCCCCTACATGTCCCTGTACCAGGTGGCAGGCACTGTGCAGTGCCTGCTATGCAGTGCCTGCCACGCAGTGCAGGGATATGCAGACATGCTTTTTGGGACATTGCGGCAGTGCTGCTGGCAGCACCAACCGCCGCAATGTTAAATGCCGCGATCCGACCGCCGCAGTCGGATTTTGACTGCAGAGCATATTAATTGGAGCGGCGGTTATGCCGCGGTCCTAGAGGGAGGTGTTTTCCCGCTACCATGGCAGTTGGAGTGATTTTCCGACCGCCATCCTAATAGACACCCTAGTTTCCATAGGAATTTTTATTACTTTTTTTGCCAATAACTTTGGCGCCACTTGATGAATCTTCACAGAAGTTTCCAAACTCATATGACGCTCACTTCAGCTGCTATCTTGAAGATTTCGGGGTGATCTGTCAAGAGGGGGTCGGGAACCAGGGGGTGCTTTAAACCCCGTTTTCCCTATTTTAAATTCCCATTGGACTTTAAGACACGGCTACAGCCGAACTGCTGAACGATACTACACCAAATTTGGCGGGGGGGGAGGTAGATGTTGTTTGAAGAAAGTGCCCTTTTATGATTTGGTGTAAATCCATTCAGTAGTTGCTGAAAAATAAAAATAAATCCTAGTTGTATATATAGGGATGCGGAGGATCCTGGTTTGAATTGTTGGCAGCAAATCAGATTTCAGCAAAAGATTGTGAGGGGTTGCGGATCCATGAGATAACAAGACATGCAAATGTTGGTGCGGTAAGTACCAAAATTTGCATGTTTTGTCCGAATTTGCATCAATTATAGGTGCGGTGTTAAAAGCTACCAAACTCCATTACACTGTAAATATCGATTCTGTGGAGATAGGTACCTTTTGTCATTCTAGATTATGTCAATCTTAAGTATTTTAAAGACCACGGTATTGGAATTTAACAGGTGCAATAAAACATATATTTATTGCACCCAGAAAAAATAAATACACATGAAATTTGTGGACAGTGATGAATAACAAATGGTAAATAGCACATGGATTAACCACACCTCATGGAGACCAAAAATATCCTGTAAGGGAGAAAGCAGAACCATGGCACTATGGCAACTGATGGTAATTCTCCGTCTTTGCTAGACCTCAAACCATGAGAAAAATGTTAATGCACATCCTCAAAATATCAGGAGTGGACAGCATCAGTGGCAGGCTTGAGGTTGGAGGCAATCAAGGATAGAGACAAGCCTGCAGCAAGTGTGGTGGAGGTGGTGCAGCATGTAGCTATCATAATTTGACTTCATGAAAAGGAATGAGATGTGGATCTTGCTGATTGTATTTATAGCAATCACTGTATGTAACAAATACACCATTTGTCACATCTCAACACTCACAACCCCTTTCACAAAGGTATGACTAACAGAACAATGTGTGCATAAACATTGACATCACAGGAAGGAAAAAAATGGTATTCCGACCTTTATTATGAAGGGACATACATTGTGATGGGTAGGATGTAATATAGTCAGGTATCCAATAAAAGAATATACTAAAGTGTGCCATAGGGCCTGCCTAATATATCTGCCATCCTCCCACGTAAGTCACAGTAACACCGCTCACATCAACACAAACGTTGACTTGATGCATGCAGTGAGTGTTGTATGAATCAAATGCATCTTGCACAAGGCATAATCACAAGCATCCATGTAATGTACCATTTCTTGCATAATCTACAAATACGTGCATGATACAGACTAGGGGCTGTTGCTGTAGGTTACCCTTGTTAGCCTTTACCAATCCTCTCTTAATGAAGTGATTTCCAAACCATCTAGTGACAGCATGATGCTTGGACCACCGTTCTTATGCATTCATCGTGGTCAATTTACACATGGCTGTTTAAGCTTGGGAGTGTGAATTACTCACACTCACTATGACTATTACATCCTTGATTTGCAAGTGAGTCACAAGAGCAGGTCTCTGGAAATAAAGGCACATCACAATCTAAAGGTACATCTTCCACATTATTGGCCTTACAAGTGTCCACAAAAAGAAAGCAGCACCACCCAAGACTGGCTACACAAGTGCTCCCCGTAAGCCTCCAACACAAATACTAGACAAGTGTAGGTTCACAAGTGCCACAGTTACAGGAAGCTATGGGGGAAATAGCAGCACTGTGTGTAGAGTTGCATCTTTTAGCACCTCTGATGGAGGCCCATCTATGACTACCTCTTCCACCTCAAACCTATCCTCTGTTGCCACTACTATGCCAAGTAACAACATTTCTCAAGCACCACACATAACCCTACCCTCCACGAACAGTACCACAACCTTTACCATGTCTGCCAGCATAACTACACCGGTAAAGGTCAAGGGTTCAAGGCATCTATTGCAATGCCGCCCATCCTTACCTCAACTGCAGGCCCTAGAATTGCAAATTGCAAGCACTATCCCTTCTGAAAAAAGCCTTCTGGTAGTAACTTGATATCGGAAGAAGTGGAGGCCCTCATCCCACCTCAGGATATGATACCCTTCACATTTACATCCACTCTGGCAAATGTAATGGAGGAGCACACCGCGAAGACAAGGTGAAAAAACTGAGGGCCATGATTTTAGGAGTCCACATTGACATAAGAGGAGGCCACTGTTGCCACTTCAGAGGAGGAAGCACAAGCCTTCACAGAGAATGTGAAGCATAAGCTGTGCATGCACTTGTCCAAGATAAATGAAGGACAGGACACTTTACTGGCAACCAGTGACAGACAAGTTAGAGGCCTATCCATCATCCCTGAGCTTGGAGATCTTTATAAAGAGCTGCTTGAGAACATCAGTCTGAGCAGTCTGCTCAGTGACACAGAAATGGCAAAGGCATTTGTACCACTCACATACATGTTCTCCGAATAGCAGCATCCATACCTATCCTGAGATATGCACTGCTTACCAAGACCCTGTACACCTTGAGCAAGCTGGTTGAGTGACTGGAGCTTACCCTCTTCGAAGTATGCCAACTCACCAGGCAGGAGAGTTCAATCCCTTTCACAGCCACATCTTCCACATCAGTCTCTCCCTCATTAAAAGCCTCCCACAGAGAGAAAGGATTGATCGCCTCTAAGGGTTACTTGCTTGGTCTCCCAGGCAGTTATGGATGACCAAATAGGCAAAGTAGGCACCAGCTGATGGACCCCATTCCTTTTAGTGGTCCCGTGACAATGGGTCAAAATAAAATGTATTTGAAAGGAAATTACAATAAAGCTTTCTTAAACTGTTTCCAATTAGTTTTAGTTTACTAACATTAATAATTGTTAATGTTTAGTTTAGTATAATAAAATTAGTTTATTAAAACTGTTGGTTGGTAAAATCAAAAACATATTAGGAGATAATTTGTGAGGGGGGCCTCCGCAGGGTTAATCCGGCACTGCTCCCAGGAAGCCCTCACCCAAAAGGGATAAGCCATAAGTGTGCTATTGGCAGTGTCTGTTGAAGAGGTCACAAGACTCAGCCATATGTCTCTAGTTTTTACATCTTATTTAAGTTATTATTTTTATGAAAATGTTTCTCATTGATATAGGCAGAGCACAAGTATGCATTCTACTGTGATAATCTCATTATTTTGTAAAAGTGTAAAGTGCTTTCAGTAAATTAGATTTCGGAAAGAATGCATGAGTCAACAAGCTGCATTGCATCAGTATTCACATTCAGTTGCCTTTCCTTTTGCTGCTGGGGCTCATCTTGATTTGTGCTATCTCCTCCATCCTCAAAGTCCACAGGCATTACAAGGCATTGCTTGATGGCAATGTTATGGAGAAAGGCACACAATGATGAAGCACACTTTATCATGTCTGCACTATTATTCACCTCCTTTATGATGCATACATCAACACTTCTCAGTTTAAGAGGCCAAAGGCAAGCCAAATTTTATTTGAGTCAGATGGGATATAGGCTTCTTCATGCACCATAGCTTGGGTCTTCTACTGGTGGTGTGAGCCAAGGCATGAGGTGGAGTCTAACATCTCATGCACGGGCTAGACGCATTGGTGTGAGTATTGAAAGTGGATATGCTTTATTATTGAACAGTTGCTAGTCACCAAGGGGTATATTTACAAGAATTGGAGCTAACCAGATTTTGTGTTTGTTATCTGCAATTTTCTTAATGCTGTCTTTTGCCGAAAACGACCTCCCTGTTATTGACGTATTTACAATACATTGATACATGGCAATAGTATCAGCTAGCAAAAACACACAAGGGATGCTAAGGGTCTGAATAAGGTTAAAGATTGTCTGCTTTCTCAAGTGTAGTGCGTGAAAGACTGGTCAGTGTAAGGAGAGAGAAGAGAAAATACCCATCAGCCCACCCGTTGGCGGAGTCTCATCATCTGGGAGTTTTTCTGTATCCCAGATGATGAGACTCCGCCAACGGGTGGGCTGATGAGTATTTTCTCTTCTCTTTTCTCTCCTTACACTGACCAGTCTTTCACGCACTACACTTGAGAAAGCAGACAATCTTTAGCCTTATTCCGACCCTTAGCATCCCTTGTGTGTTTTTGCTAGTTAGATTAGGGGATAGGATGCAAGCAGGTCTTTAAAGCTTTCCCCTTAGACCCTTCTCCAGGTTGTGTTTTTTGATAGTATCAGCTAGCCTTGGCGAAAAACTGGCACTAACACTAGCGCCAATGCAGTAAAAAATTTGACAATAGTGGTCAAAAAGTAACGAAAGACTAATTAGCGGCAAAAAAAATCACATTAGTCAGCCCAAAGTCACTTTTCAGCCTCTAGAGGCAAAATTAGCCTTTAAATACACCTCTAATAAAAAATGAAAAAACACAATGGAGTACAGAATGGAGCAGCTGGAGTTAAGCTCAGCACAGGTCAACAACCCCCCCAAACCTCCCAACAACCAGGATGACCATCCAGAGTCCCAGGGGAAGAGGACATGCAGAACCAGGGCCTCATTTATGGAAAGTGGCGCATCGCTGGGAAAAACCAGTGATGCAGCACTTTTCAAAGTGCCATCCTTATGACACCACAGCAGCCGATGTCGGCAGCATGGACAGTCTCCGGGCCTGGAGGCCTCGCTGGACCTGCGTCTGTGACTCATAGTGGGAGGCAGCGGGGCAGTGGAGTCTCTGCGGCCTGACGGTAGAGGCGGGCCATGTCGGTAAGTCAGCAGGTCTCATGGAGACACATTGCTGACCTGTGTGAGAAGATGCTTTGCGCCCCTTGGAGCTGTGATTGGTAGAGGTGCTCCTTCACACCGACGTAAGGAGGTCTGCCTTGCATAACACGTGCCACCACTACACCGGTGCGCAGAGAGGAGATTGACAATGTTGGGCCTCACCTCTCTGCATCAAAGGCCAGAGGATGTGGTGCTGCCCGGATGCTTTGGAGGGTGGGACCCCTGAGCTGTGCTAAACTTGTGTGGTGCTGCAAATTCATGCCTAAGGGGGCCCTGTTGCATCACCTGCATCAGTAGGTTCCCCAATGGCTTAGTAGTGACTGCTGTACCAAAGCTTTTAAATTCCTTTTTGGCTGAGGCTCCTGCAGGCTAAGCCAGATTCGGAGATAGCGCAGCTGATTGAGCCCCGGTGTGGATGTCCACATGAGGAGAAGGAGGAACGCGGAGTGGAGGAGGCCCGGGGATCGAGCCAAGTCCAGGCCTAGTGTCAGTGGGAGGCACACACGTGTCCTGAGCAATCCTGGCACTGCGGCTGACCAACATCACCGAGGGCACCACACAAAACTGGTGGGGGACTCCATTAACTGGCTCTAGTCGCTGATGTTAGCCATTGCTGGTGATGGGTGCCAGGGGCGTGGTTGGCGGTTCAGGCCTCTTGGTGTGCCATCACTCACTGGGGCACTGGGAAACACGGAATCTGGTTGCCAATGTTAGATCGGAGGAGGTGACCGGTTGGTGCTGCCTTTTCTCAACCCCTGGTACTAAGCTCCTGGGTGTATGGGGGATTACCATTGGTGCCACCCGAGCAAAGATTCCTGGCTAGCATGCAGTTGATTGGAGGAGAGGGGCCAGCTGGCCACACTACAGTGCATCACATGTCATGGATTGTGCCAGAGCGTCTGTTGCAAAGATGGCCCACCTGCAGACGGGGGCTTTGTCGACATTTGGCCGCTCCTCCATGTCAGTGAACCGAGCGGCTGGGGATTGCGGCTGCCAGGGTAGGAGACAGTTGACAGCCTTGACTCCAAACTCGACTCTAAACTCACATTGGGTACCTCCCTTGAACAAACGGGGTCTTCCTTTGAGGGCCTCGTAGACAAAATCAAAGTCAACTGCAACTTGGAGCACACAGATCATCACAAGCTGACTTACAAGGAGCACAGCATTGAGCAAGAACTGGCTAAAGTCCCTCCGAGTAGTCTGAGCGCAGCATTGGAGGTATAGCAGCTAATGGCACATGTGAAGTCACTGGAAAGAACAGTGTTGAATGTGGAGGGTAGCTCCCAGCATAACAACCTGAGGGTGTTGGGTCTGACGGAGGGAGCAGAAGGGGCTGATGCAGTGGTAAATACTGAGACATGGTTGCGTGACCTTCTGCCAGCAGGTGCACTCTCCCCATTCCTTGTTGTGGAGCAGGCCATTGAGTACTGGATGAGCCGCATGCTACCAGGTCCTAGATCCTTTCTGATCCTCCTCCTACAGGGATCATGACACTGTCCTGAGGGAGGTATGCAAGCTGGGGGAGGTATAAGTGGATAAAACCACAGTTATTTTCTTCCCTGACTACGCCACGGGGTGCAGAGGCAGAGGAGCTTGGTTCTCATGGTTAAGCAATTACTCTGAGAGTTGGGCATCAAATACTCCCTCCTCTTTCCATAAAGTCTGCGAGTGATCTCAGATGTTGACACACAAAGAAGTGACGCCTTAGAACAGTGCCGGACATGGCTGCAATCTACTGGTTGGCAGGTGCTGCAGACAGGGAGTGATGGGTCTGCTCAACAAGCTGTCTTTCGTTGAGTCAGTTGTACATGAAGGTGGAGGAGGAACAGACGTCCCCACCAAAACTGCATGCCACCACCAATATGCAGCAGGTTGTAAAATAAAGGCGAAAGTAGCTGCTTGCGGTGCTGACGATGCACAATTGCACTCAGAGACGGGATCCCCACACCTCCCTGACAGCTCCCCCAGTGATGTGGGTTCCACTGCAACAAGGTCATCCAGTGCAAAGTCTGTGCAGCCCGTGCATGTGACTCGTCAGGCAGCAGATAACCTAATTTATAGTAACTGCTTTGCGTGATGGAGCAGGTTTTCCCAAAAAGAAACCTGCTCGGATGAACACCCCCGTAATACATACTAACAGTGTGCAGTGTAAACTAACATACAAAAATACAAAGAAACACAAGGGAAACTTCTTTGTGCATGCGTGCACTAATGTGAATTAATGCATGAAAGAACTAAGATTCATTTCAATGTGCTTTAAAAGAAACAAGAAAAATGCATGTCTAGGCCGCATCTTGATTTAAAAATGATGAATAATACCACTTGTACTTAAAGCTTTGCTAGGAAATACACTAACATGGGATAGTGCAAAGGTGGGTGGTAAACAGTGAAAAGTGCATTTCTGTGTAATGCATGGATGCTTACGTTTCATTTACCATAGTGAACCAAACACGCCTATATTTCCCTTAAGTTAACCTAATAGATGGAGAATGAAGAGTGCATGAATATTCAGATGAAGTAGACAGCAAAGGCTGTGCACAGCAGAAGAGGCACATAGGTCCAAGGCCGATACAGTGAGAAAGACATTGTCTGCCTGCCAAAAGGATGAGACTGGCCACGGGACCCAAGACTTCCTCCGCAGACGTAGCTGAGAAACACATGTGCATGTCAGGGGTGGTGGTCTCCTTGGTGCTCCGAGCTGCAATGGTAGGAGGTCCGATACGCAGACATAATATTGATGTCTAAATATCCATATACCATTATATTGATGTTTAAATATCGATATGCCAGAATATCGACCATCAAGAATATCGTCGACCAGAATATCGACATGCAGGTAAGAAGTATTGTTTTAATTAATATCGATGTTAGTAAAAATATTGTTATTAATAATATCGATTATTTTAATGTTTTGTATGTTAGTATATGTGTTAAAAGTAAAGCTTATTTTTGTAATGTATGTTCGAAATTTTACAAGTAATTAATTTTATGTTCATTAACTTTTGCGTATTTTAGTTCCGTAGTGGCTTGTGGGTTTATAGGGGAATAGGGTGGGAAGTAATTTAATTATAATATATTTATTAGTAATTTTTTTTAAGTTATTAACTAAAAAAAAAAGTGTTTTAATTCCGAATTGGGTTGTGGGTTTATAGGGGAATAGGTTGGGAAGTAATTTAATTTAAATTAACTAATTAATAGCGCTAATAATAATATTTTTCTATTTAATAATTTATATTGTTAATTCTGTTAATTAACTTGTAATTAATTAATTATAATTGGTTATTATTAAATATTAACTAATTGATAAATATGTTAATTGTGTAATTTTTTGAGGAGGAGTTTGTGGTTTTATAAGGGAGTGGGGTGGGAAGTAATTTAATTTAAATTATTGAATTAATACATTAATTAATTAATATTTATGCAATTAATATTGTGTATTGTTTTTTAAAGTGTTATTAATTTGTTATTAATTATTAATAAATAATTAGTAAATATGTTAATTGCGTAATTTGTTTATGAGTTGGTTGTGGGTTGATAGAGGAGTAGGGTGGGAAGTAATTTAATTTTCATAAAATGTTTATTTTTTATTTGTAATATTTGTTCAAAGTTATTTTATAGTGTTTCTTGTGTGATCAAATGTATTTTTATTGTTTTTAATTTGCTTAGTTGGTATTAGTTAATTAATTGATTATTGAATATTTATGTTAATTGTGTAATATTTTACAATGTTGGTGGTGACCTGTATAGGGGAATATAGTGGGAGGTAAAATATTTTTGAAAAATGTATTATTTGTTCATTAATGTCATTTATTTTGCAGGAGTGGGACTGCTAAATTATTCTCCTCCACTATCCAACACTTTCCCTACTGTTACACTTGGTGGAGTGGATATGGTATATTATTCCCACCCGCTAACCAACACTTTCCCTATTGTTGCACTCGCTGGAGTGCGAATAGTAATTTTTACCCACCCGCTATCCAACATTTTCCCTACTGTTGCACTTGCTGGAGTGGGAATAGTAATTTTTACCCACCGCTATCCAACACTTTTCTTACTGTTGCACTCACTGGAGTGGGAATAGTAATTTTTACCCACCAGCTATCCAACACTTTCCCTACTGTTGCAATCACTGGTTTGGGAATAGGTAACATCCATGTGTTAAATTATTGCCAGGGAGAGGTATTGTGTTCCTGTTCTTGCTGTTTCCCTGCCTCTTCTCCCGGTATTTTAGTATTCAGGGACCCTCTTTTGTTCATTTAGAACCCACTGGAGTGGGAATAGTAATTTTTACACACCCGCTATCCAACACTTTCCATGCTGTTGCAATCACTGGTTTGGGAATAGCAATTTTTACCCACCCATATATCCAACACTCCCTACTGTTGCACTCACTGGAGTGGGAATAGTAATTTTTACATACCCGCTATCTCACACTTTCCCTACTGTTGCACTCACTGGAGTGGGAATAGTAATTTTAGCCCACACCCTATCCAACATGTCCCTACTTTTAGTTAATGTAGTGTAAAAACATTTTTTTTTATAAATATTATTTTTATATTTTAATTTGTTGTATATATATATTTTCTTTTTATATTTATATTACAGGTTTATGTGTATATATATCAAACAATGTTCCTGTTCGTCAGTGCATGACGAAAAGAGATCAATTGCAGACCTCTCATTCACCATCTGCGCTCGCAGCAATCAGAGCACAAAGATATAAGGGCCATATGTAGGTAAATGGCATTTACCGATTCGTAAATACCGAATTTTACCGATTCGGTATTTACAAATCTGTAAATGCTATGTAGGTATTTTTACCGAAATACTTACCGAATCGGTAACATTCGGTAATTACCGAATCGGTATTTACCGATTTGGTAATTGCCATTGATTCCTATGGGCCTTGAGGCCCATAGGAACCAATGGCAATTACCGAATCGGTAAATTCCGATTCGGTAAAATTACCGATTTTACAAGGGGGACAGGGTGTCACTTTGACACCCTGTTGCACCCCGGATTCAGGCTTGTGTGCCACGTGACAAACATACATGCCCTTAGGGCATGTATGTGTGCCACATGGTACAGGTGTACATGTACAGATGTGCATGTACACAGGAATTTGTTATTTACCATCAAATAGAATTTGATGGTAAATAACAAATCATTTAGGGCCTGTGGCACTGTGTTTAGTGCCACCTACATCCCATATTACCGAATCTGTAAATTTACGGAATCGGTAATTTACAGAATCGGTAAATTTACTGATTCGGTAAATTTACAGATTCGGAAATATTTTGGCCCCCTACATCTGATACTCCAAATACCGGTTGGTAACGTCTGAAATCGGCCATTATCGACCGGTATTTGGCCTCCTACATATGGCCCTAAATCCTCAGATAGGTAGCAGAGTGATACATTTATTTACAAATAAATAAAAGTACTGATGTCCATCCAAGACGTGTTTCGCTCCACAAGGGAGCTTGGTCACATGATGCGCGCCGGAAAACATTGCCAATATATAGTAAACATAGAGATAGCAAAAAAGTGTTGTACACACCCATAAGGTGAGTAAAATAAAAATAAATGACGGACTTTACAAGGACATCTGTTTGTAACAAAAACAGCATAGTGCTGGTTAAAGATAGAAAACATCATTGAATTGAATCTGACCAATTGCAGTGGATGGAACCTCAAAAAAATATGTGTAGTTACCAACATATTGTCAAGACAAGTGTCAGAAACAATAGATAAATGGGAGAATAATCAAAAATATCTGCATGAATGGCAACAGTTACATGAAACGGGTACAAACAAAGAATAATACATCCTAATAATGACGTAAATATGTAAGTACATCTCAGCTTCATAAACTGATAAAAATCACGAAGAATGTCATAAATAGTAAACCATTATTAAATGCGTTTAGCGATTAATTCTCCAGATTACAATGATTACTATATACACCAATGGGGCTATTCATATTGCAAGGCCATAAGAACAAAACAACTTTCAGGATTGTCCACGATGTCGACTTCGTCCGTATAAAGTGCAAACGTGCTATGAAAGTTGGTACAGTAATTCATGGTACAAACATTGTGTAAAAATAAAAAATATAAAAGATAATGCGAATATTTACAGCTATTAAGGCAGTTTGAGAGCAGACTTAAATCAAATGGTCTTATAGTTATATCTACTGATTTAGATACAGACTGAATATTTTTTCTCACTAATTCATAATGAACAGAAAAGTGCATGTAATGTGGCAATTAGTCCTATTTAATTCAGAATAAACTACACTGCAGCATAGGAACAGGTATGCCAATGGAGGATGTAAAGGCATGACAGATGGCAGGAGAGAACTCGTAACCCACTTGGGATGTTAATTATCGCACTTTGGAAGCTGAGCACGACGACTCACTAGAGTAATGTACAGGCACTACAACAACCATCAAGCCATACGGGTGGCCACGCCCTATTGCACAGATGTGACAGTGGAACATCTGTAGACAAGAGCAAGGCACAAAATGCTGATCATATGCAAGATAATCTGCACAGGCAAACTCCAAACAGGAAGGCCAGTGTCCAGGGCAGGCGGTACAGCAAGTACCTGAGAGGCTGCACAGGGGAGACTCCAACATAGCAGAGCAACAGGGCCAGTGTCCATGGCACAGGGGAGAGTCCAACACAGCAGAACAACAGGGCCAGTGTCTAGGGCAGGTGGCACAGCAGGTACATGAGAGGCTGCACAGGTGAGAGTACAACACAGCAGAGCAACAGGGCCAGTGTTCATGGCAGGTGGCACAGCAGGTACATGAGTGGCTGCACGGGTGAGAGTACAACACAGCAGAGAAAGAGGGCCAGTGGGCATGGCAAAGTGCAGAGTCATGACATGAGAAGCTGCACAGGCAAGGCCAGAACAGCAGTGAATAACTAGGCCAGTGACTAGGGAGAAGTGCAGAGTCAGGACACGAGCAGCTGCACAGTGAGTGTGTTTGACTGTATCCTACCATGGCCAGCAACACACCCAGGTGGTAAACAATGGGCAAGACTAGCACACCTGTATGAGAGATAGGTGTATGAGGGGGAATACCACTCACTCTTGGCTGTCCGACGGACTTGGAGCTGGCTGTGTGTCCGGGATAGCAGGACCACTTGACTGGGGAGACAGAGGCCCAGGTGAAGTAGGGCTATCAGTGGCTTGGCAAGCTGGAGAGCTGTTTGGACCAGGTGGTGTAGTGGCACGTGGAGGCAGAGTCATGCAGACCTGTGACACAGCGTGGGTGGGAGAGGTTGGAGGGGTGCCTTTCCACTTTTTAGGAATGCAAAATGGCGTTCCTGTACTGAGGTCAATGGGAACTGTTTGGGACACAACAGGCACACACACCAACAGAGTCGCTTCAGGTGCAGACACTTGCACTCCCTCTGGTGACGTGCTGGATCCTACGGGACGCTTTATCTGGCAACACCTCTGGACCACCTTCCCCTGTTTGCAAGGTGTCCCCCCTACAGTGGCCTCCTTTGCCTGTTCATCAGGGGTTGCCCCTACAGTGACCTGCTTCACCTGCTTCACTGGGCTTGGAATTGGAGTTGATGTGGCGGGAGAATGTGGTCTGAGCCCTTCCTAGGTGTACCCTTAACAGACGGGGTGAAAATTGCAAAAAACACAGTTGATGGACAGAATGTAGAACAATGTCATACACTCACCCCAGTACAATGATCTGGGCCTAAATCCATCGTTTTTTTGCACTCCACACCACCCTGGGTTAGACACTGGCTATGTGCAAATCAGCTCTGACCCTGTGCCTCATGGGAACAGTCCAGTCCGAACTACCAATCCATGTCTTTCCCAGACCGGAATCAAGCATCCAACGACCGGTTTCTGGCTATCAGCCTTCATCAGCCTGGATAGCTTGACTCCAGTGGTGTGGAGAGCCTGGGACTCACGTCTGAGTATATCCAGCATACTCGGGGTGAAAATTGCAAAAAACACATTTGATGGACAGAATGTAGAACAATGTCATACATTCACCCAAGTACAAGGATCTGGGCCTAAATCCATCGGTTTTTTTGCACTTCACACCACCCTGGGTTAGACACTGGCTATATGCAAATCAGCTCTGACCCTGTGCCTCATGGGAACAGTCCAGTCCGAACTACCAAGCCATGTCTTTCCCAGACCGGAATCAAGCATCCAAGGACCGGTTTCTGGCTATCAGCCTTCATCAGCCTGGATAGCTTGACTCCAGTGGTGTGGAGAGCCTGGGACTCACGTCTGAGTATACCCAGCACACTCGGGGTGAAAATTGCAAAAAACACAGTTGATGGACAGAATGTAGAACAATGTCATACATTCACCCCAGTACAAGGATCTGGGCCTAAATCCATCGTTTTTTTGCACTCCACACCACCCTGGATTAGACACTGGCTATATGCAAATCAGCTCTGACCCTGTGCCTCATGGGAACAGTCCAGTCCGAACTACCAAGCCATGTCTTTCCCAGACCGGAATCAAGCATCCTAGGACCGGTTTCTGGCTATCAGCCTTTATCAGCCTGGATAGCTTGACTCCAGTGGTGTGGAGAGCCTGGGACTCACGTCTGAGTATACCCAGCACACTTGGGGTGAAAATTGCAAAAAACACAGTTATTGTTATTGTTATTGTATTTCTTATATAGCGCCAGAATCGACCCCCGAAGGGGTATCTCCACGCTTGCCTTGGGAACCTGTCCTGGTTTTTCCCTGTGAGATAGCCCCTACAGGGCATCCCCAAGGTGAAAGCCAGGCATCCCGCCGCGGGGGGCCGTTGTGGAGATTAAGCAAGCTTAATGCCCAGAGTTGCAGAGTGTGAACCCATGATTAGGTCAGGCACCAAAGCGAGAATTATCGAGTCCGTGGACATTTGAGCTCAACACCCTGCCGAGTCGGGAATCGAACCCTGGTCCCGGGTCTGACCTCTGCTTCAGGGTCTGCCTGCTCTAACCAGTGAGCTACACTTCCCCCCCAGTTGATGGACAGAATGTAGAACAATGTCATACATTCACCCCAGTACAAGGATCTGGGCCTAAATCCATCATTTTTTTGCACTCCACACCACTGTGGGTTAGACACTGGCTATATGTAAATCAGCTCTGACCCTGTGCCTCATGGGAACAGTCCAGTCCGAACTACCTACCCTTAACAGACAACACCCCCTCAGTGGGCATAGACGCTGCAAGCCTAGCTCTGCGTGAAGTTTTAGGGCCTGGAGGGTCTTCGCTCGTAATGCCTCTGAGGCATGGGAGACTGATGCCTGCTTCCTTCCTTTTCTGCCTTGTTCTTCCCTGACGGGCTCTTATAGTTGCATTCTGGACTGGCTCTGCTCTTCTGTGGGGATCGTGTCTGTGGGCGGGACCGCTTGGATTGCATCTGCTGGGTGCTTCTTGTGCTGTATGCCCTCCATGTAGGCAACCACCTGGCCTAAGTGTTTTATCATGGTGACTGAAGGCATTGAGCAGGGCTGTCTGGCCCACACAAAGCTGGCGCAGGAGCTCTACAGACTCAGCACTGAGGGCAGCAGGGGGGACAGGTGCAGGCTCAGTGGTGCCAGGTGTGAATCTAACTCGTCCCCTCTTACTGACACGTACACAGGCAGCACCAGAGGAAGTGGATGGGAGGGTGGACACTGGCTGCTGCGTGGTAGTAGATGATGCAGAGTCCCCATTCTCTCTGCCTTCCAACATGGATGCATCCCCGCTGGCATCAGATGATGTTGTACTCTGTGTCTCAGGCAGAGATTCCTCCTACATACTCTGGTCCCCCTCAGTTGCGCTGGTGGGCTCTGTGTCACTGACCTCCGGTGCAGCTGTAGTGCTACCCTCACCACCACTGGTTTCCGGCTCGCGTTCCTCCATGTTCACTGTCGATTCTGCATGAGAGAGAGATGCAGGCTTGTGTTAGTGTCTTCATCAAGACAAAGCAAACCAATCAATGCAGTACAGGAGATGCCCAAATCTACATGGTGACCACCACATCCTGCAATCACATTGCAACTACACACTACACAGACCACAACAGTGCCTGTATCCCTGAATATAGGCCATGTTGAGGCCACACAGCACAACACCCTGCCCGTGGATGAAGTGCACCAGACACACAACCTGCTCTGCACACACCTAGGTACATGATTTGGGGACACCACTTATTACCACTGACAGACCTTGAGGGAACAGGAGGGGACAACACACACACCTATTAAGACATGACAGTCCACATTGGCAAGTAGTCCATACCAAAGACCATGTGGTACTCTGGGGCACATTTTTGTCTGATGTGTGTGCCTCAACTATCATGGTGCATGCAAAGTAGGCATACATGCAGTCACACTCAGATAGTGGACACTGCTGTTCACCCCTAATAGATTCCCCACACCATCCCAATGCTGAATGACCATGTAGATGCTAACACATCTGGCAATGGGAAAGCACAGCAGGGAGGCTTACCCTTGTAAGGGCAGTTTGGGCCAATGCATGACACTGGCACCCATCCCAGCAGCCACTCACATGACACAGCACAGCACCACCCCACGAACATCACATGGGCCACCGCTGACACAGGCCCTGTACACATGCATCTGCTCCCAGCCAATGTCACCCTCCCCAAATACTCACCCCTGCCTTGCTGCAGGTGCTCCTTCAGACGTGCATCCTGCTCAGGTTGAGTCACTGCCAATATGCAGCCCATCTGTGGTGTCATGTTGCGCCGTGCCAAACACCCAGTGCGTGGTAGCAGCCCCAATGTCATCTCTGCCACGAACTTAGCCAGTCGGCTGATGTCATCCCACCTCTTGTGGCAGTGGGTGCGTCGTCCATTGGATACCCCCAGGGCTTGCACCTTTGCTGCAATGGTCCTCCACACAGCCTTACGCTGGTGTACCTTGAGCTGCAGGCATGGGAGAAGAGAAGGGGAAATGATCAGTGACACAGTGTCATGGACCAACATCTATCAGTACAGTAGCAAGACACAGACTCATTATCAATTGTAATCTCCTTCCATCCCAAACTGGGGTACACCTCACAAGGGCACTCTGCATGGGCCAAACAGATGTGATTGCATGCATTTATGAGGGCGTACAGGGTCCCTGATAATCTCACACACATGCAGGATGACTGCACTGAACGCCCTCAGTGGCTTGCGCACATCTCCAGACCTATGCATGTCTGGCCACTACATACATCACATATCTACCTGTGTCTGTGTGTAGAATCACTCTGTGCATGACTGGGCAGCATTCAATGAGCATGTTTTGTGAACATTTGTGTATGAAATTTGTGTGGCATCGGGATACAATGACTCACCAACAAAATAGCCATCTACACAAGTGTGGTTGTGTGCAATTATACAAGGCTGAGATGGTGCATATCTTTATTTCAGTGTGAATGAACAAGAGTAAGGGCACAGTAAGTACAGTGATGTCATCTCGTCTTGGTGGGTGGGCACTCGGCATAGAATCTGGGTTCACGCTGAGTCAGTTAACAGGGGCACACAGAGACAATCACCCAAGCAATTACTGTCCTGGCACCTGCATGTCCAACATTCTGTGGCTCTGTATGGCTGACAATGTAACACACTCCACTGAGACATACGACTGCAGGCAGGATAAACCGTGACATTGGGACACAAATACTCCCTCGCCCTGAAGACAGCATATTTGTCAGTGTATGACACAACCCCATTCTTTTAGGCATATATTGCAGCAGTACAACTACATCTCTGACCCCCTTTACGATTACTTACCACAACATTGGGTGCCCCATACAGCCTTGGCTACTCGTCCACAAGGACCTCCAGCTCCTCGCTTGTGAATGGACTGGCACGTATCTTCTCTGTCCTTGCCATCCCTGTGGACATGGAACACCTGTGGTGGAAGTGGGTGGTGAGGGGTCTCAGGCAGCTGGCTCTGGAGGCAGCAGCAGGAGAGGGTCCCAGGCAGCACACTCTGGAGGCAGCAGCAGGAGAGGGTCCGAGGCAGCACGCTCTGGAGGCAGCAGCAGGAGAGGGTCCCAGGCAGCACACTCTGGAGGCAGCAGCAGGAGAGGGTCCGAGGCAGCACACACTGGAGGCAGCAGCAGGAGAGGGTCCCAGGCAGCACGCTCTGGAGGCAGCAGAAGGTGATGGTCCAAGGTAGCACGCTCAGTGAGCAGTGGAAATGAAAGGCTCACTCCCACAAATTTATATCCCCCTGGGATCGTTTCTTAGGTGCCAAGCTGCAACAATTAGTTGTCCAAGTTTTCCTTTTTAAAACCCATCCAATGACCACCTCCACAGAGCATGCCCACCGCCATCTATCCATGTTTCCATGCCAATGAGTACCGCACTTGTGAAGGGGGTGGTGCTGGTGTCACACCGCTGGGGCCAGGCGGTAGCTACCCCGATTTGGGACACATGCAGTGGCAATGTCCATCATGAACACTTCTACAGTACACAGCGGCAACATGGTTAAGGACACATCATCGTGCATACAATGCCATTATTCAATCAAATCCACAGGTAGACGCACGTGACATGGTTGGCTGTGTGTGACTTACATTGGTTTGTGGTCCCTGCCATGTCAATTATGCATTGGATGTTTGATGATGCATGAGAGTGTTGTAGTGGACTCAACAATTTGCAACTAATCAATGTGTTGTGGGTCATTGCTGACCTTGGCAAGGTTTGTCTCACTGTATGGTGTTGTTACTTACTTGTGGCACAGAGGAGAGTCCTTACTTGTGCTTTCTTATCTGATCATGCACACAAATGACAGTTCGCCTCCTACTGTGATCATTGTGTTGTGGATGTGTGCCAAGTTTACATGATGCATTGAGGTGTGAGAGGTACAGCAGATGAGTATGAGACAGTCATGTTAATTTTGCACACATTGGCTGGATAGTACGCTACAAGGCGTGCACATGTGAAATGTAGGGTTCAGTATGCGTGCATTCACATTGACCTATGTGTTGCTTGAGGCACTTGTGTATGGTAAATGGAGATGTGTACACCCATGTAACCTGGAGTGTCACGCATTTCACATGGCAGTCTTTGTTTTTCCGTGACATCCTTGACAGGATGTGCTGTGGGCATGTCATGAAGGTTGTCATTGACATCTGTTCATTTTCTTATCAACTAGGAGTAGGCCTAATCTCCTGCGTCACATGACACTGCTGGTGGACATGGAGGATGTTGCGATCATTCGCAAATTCCACCTGAAGACCCTTTGTGATCTATTGGAGCACCACCTGCAGCCTTGTTGCCACTACCCAGCAGCTTTCACACCACAGTACAAAGTGATGGCAGCCCTCCATTTTTTTGCAAATGGTTCCTTCCAGGAGACTGTGGCCAGCGCTACAGGGATGTTGTAACCCATGTTCAGCCTGGTGCTGAGGGATGTACTTGCAGCCTTGATGATCTATAAGGATAGATACATACATTTCCCCAGGGGAGTAGAATTGGCTGTTGTGAAGGGAGACTTCTATCCGCTTGGGAACATCCCCCATGTTGTTGGTGCCATCGATTATACCCATGTTGGTCTGCTGTCACCACAGGCGAGTGAGCACATTTTTTAGGAATCGAAAACATTATCACTCTATCAATGTGCAGGTGGTGTGCCTTGCGGACATGACCATATCGCATGTGTATGCCATATTCCCCGGCTCAGTCCATGTCTCCTACATCCTGAAGAACAGCATTGTGCCCCGGATGATGGCAAATCTGCTTCCCGGGAAGGCTTTCATTGTGGGTGAGTATGCCTAGTGAAATGTGTAATAAAAGAGAGAGGGACCCCAAGACCAAAGGGATAGGGTTCCACAATTGACACAAGTCAAGAAGTTAATTCCCTTTGGGCGAATTAGCATCAATACAAGAGTACTTAAAAACAAACAATAAACTCACTAATACATAAATGTAACGAGGAAGCAATGATAAAAATGAGAAATTCAAAACACTTGAAAACACTATATTAAAATTAAATCTCAGTACAATTTATTAACATACATTATATTGATTAAAAATTGGGAAACATACACAGGACGGAACAACAATGAATAAAAAACATTCCAAATAAAAAAGGAGCTACAGGAAAAAGGACTAAACTCAAATATGACAGTTATTTTGAATTTTCCTTAATTTCTTAATCCAAATTCACTCCTTGAGCATCGACGCGTTTCGGCGGTTTGAACAAAATATGACCACCTTCTTCAGGATATATGTATCACTGTTTCCCAATATTTCTGTAAATTTAAATAAAATTGGTCTAAGTTATAATTGATAGACACAAATCTTATTCAAGGCATATTCATAAACATAATGCAGGTATCCTACTCTATCTTTGAACACACAAAATAACATTGCTTCCAAAATTACAAAATTACACGACATTAATTTACAAAACATAAAACACCTACAAATGATGTGAATCTCAAACAGGTCTACATAATCAGCAGTACCTTTCAATTCATAACAATGGTATATCATATACATACGTATTATTTCTTAAAAGATCTACCCACAAGGGCTAGGAACATATAGCTGGGACCAAAAAAGTGTCATCAAAGAATGTAAACAAGTGTCTGACTCTTAAGACTGAGGTGGTAACAATAATGAACAAGGTACATCACCTACCTCGGGCATAAAATAAATTTTTCAGTGCGTCATAAGGGGTATACTTCCTCCTTATCCTTTATATCAGATATTCGTCCAGCGAATTATCCTCTTAGAGTATATAGTATTCCTAAATATAACATGGATAGATATCTCATTAAATGGTTACACAGACCAGTTATCCTATTCAATAAGAATTTCTGGCAGATAGCATATATGACGAAGAGATTGTAGCTACGGTTGACCACAATACGGCTATACACGTTACTATCAATAGCCGGAATCAAGGCCCGCCTATTTATAAAGGATGTTAGGGCACCTAATTGACATATCTAGCCGGAATAAAGGCCCGCCTATTTGTAAAGATGTCAGGGCATCTAATTAACAAGATCCTCGTCTGCCTATGTACATTATCAAATATATACTTCACTTTGCAAATATAACAAATTTCCCTTGGCAGCCGCTAACGAAAATGCTCACAATGCACCTAATGTATCGTTGAGCGAACAGTGATCTAAGAAAAGGTATTTGTTATGTGCACAGTAGAACCCACAAAAATTTGCGTGGGACAAAGGGTAATCGCCTCTGTTGGTCGAACTAAACCAGCTCACATATACATTTATATATTAATCAGTATTATCTGGACCATGGTCACAACTATGATATTGTGCCAAGGACTACCAATAGCAATAAATCCATTCAGCGTACTACTTACTAATTTAAAAGAATGGCAGAAGCGTGGTCTCAATTCCACATTCAATAGTCAAGTCAAGTCAAGTCAGAAATTTATATAGCGCGCTACATACCCTGAGGGTCTCAAGGCGCTTGAGGAAGGGATGGGAATTACTTGTCGAATATCCAGGTTTTAAGTTGTTTTCTGAATGTTAGGTGGTTCTGAGTGAGGCGTAGGTGAGTGGGGAGTGAGTTCCAGGTTTTAGCTGCGAGGTAAGAGAAGGATCTACCTCCCATGGTGGATTTATTGATGCGCGGAATGGTAGCAAGGGCTTGGTTGGAAGATCGTAGCTGGCGAGGGGGGGTGTAGAAGGAAAGTCGGTTGTTGAGGCATTCGGGTCCAAGTTTGTAGAGTGCTTTGTGAGCGTGGGTTAGGAGGCGGAAAGTAATCCTCTTATTGACGGGGAGCCAGTGGAGGTTTTTCAGGTGGCTGGAGATATGGTCTTTGCGCGGGATGTCTAGTATGAGTCTGGCTGATGCGTTCTGGATGCGTTGGAGTTTTTTCTGGAGTTTTGCGGTGATACCGGCGTATAGGGTGTTTCCGTAGTCCAGGCGACTTGTGACCAGTGCATGGGTAACTGTTTTTCTGGTTTCGGTGGGGATCCAGCGGAATGTTTTTTTGAGCATGCGGAGGATGTTGAAGCATGAAGATGAGACTGCGTTGACTTGTCTGTTCATAGAGAGTGATGAGTCCAGGATGATGCCTAGGTTCCGTGCGTGGTCCGTTGGGATGGGTGCTTTTCCAAGAGCCTCTGGCCACCAAGAGTCGTCCCAGGCGGAGGGGGAGGTGCCTAGGATAAGGACTTCTGTTTTGTCTGAGTTCAGTTTCAGACGGCTGTGCTTCATACACTCTGCTACTTCTTTCATACCTTCATGTAGGTTGGTTTTGGCGGTGTTGGGGTCTTTGGTGAGTGATAGGATCAGTTGGGTGTCATCTGCGTAGGAGATGATGTTGAGGTTGTGTTGGCGAGCGATGGTTGCGAGGGGGCTCATGTATACGTTGAAGAGGGTGGGGCTGAGTGAGGAACCTTGAGGTACGCCGCAGCCATATAGCTGTAAGCTATAGTACCACCAGCCATATAGCTGTAAGCTGTAGGTAAGCAAAACAGAGGTGTTGTGAGTTGCTACATAAAACACGATTGTAAGTAGCTACTTCAAAATTTGAATTAATGGGTATACTTACATAGAGTTTTAAATTTAATGGACCCAGTACGCGGTAGTGCGCACAAAATCTATTGCGCTGAGAAACATATTTCAGGGAAGGTACAAGCCATAAATCTTTGTCTGGTTCTGGTTAACAGGTTAAAACCATGAACCTAAAGTCTATTTTCTCCTTTTCCGTCCTGTAATGTAAACAGACAAGAGCAGAGCCCTGTCAGAAGGCGTGTAAAACACTATGGCTACAGTTTTCCAGTTCTAACGACCGGGGGGGGGGGGTGCCAGTTCTTACCTCCTTCGTTGAATACGAAACGTCCCGCGTACACCGTCTGATCTATCTGGCGTCCAACAACATCTGAAATGTTCGTTGCCGCTTATATACCGCTTGGAAGACTCCGCGTTTCCTCCGTGATGTAAATGACGAACACGGAAGTGGAAAATATAAAAACAAAGAGCGGACTCTCCTAGATATCTGTGGTAGTCAGTATGGCTAAACACGCAGTAGATAACGGACTTTCACCTTAGCTGCCCAAAATATCCAATGAAAGAAAAGACGGACTTTCATTGCTATGTATATCGGTTCTAGAAAGTAGATATTCTAATTTATCCATAGAAACACTACTAGTTCTAAACGGATGGCAAATAAATGTGAGTATATTCCCATAGCGAATTATTTACGAAACCTATGGCAAAAAATACATTGTTACACTTTTCAAGCTTCCACGCGAAATCACAAAGGGAGAGTATCCCGTTTAGCCAGTTTCTCCGCCTCCGGAGGAACTGTTCTGATGTAAAAGATTATTACAAACATGCTGAAAATTTGAGTACAAAATTTAAGGATAGGGGATATCCGAAAAAGCTTCTCTCACATTCAATGAAAAGAGCACGGTTCTACGACCGTGATGCTTTGGTTCACAGTAAACCCAAAGTTAAAGAACCTCTAAACAAAGTGGTCTTTGTTAGCATATTCTCCAATATAAGCAATCAGATAAAAAATGTTGTCAACAGGCATTGGCACATCTTAAATCACGAGGAAGAGTTAGCATTAGAGAAACCTCTCTTTGCATTTAAAAAGAATAAAAATCTGCGTGACTTGCTTGTTCATACTTATAAAGAAGAATCTGTTGACAGTCAAAGAACGATTGATGGCACTAGAGTCACCGGTACCACGAAATGTGGCATGTGCAACATTTGTTCTCAATGTATTGTGGGATCAGAAATTATGTGTAACACCAAGACAGTAGTATGTAAGACGCATAACAACTGTAAAAGGGGGGGGGATCCTGCTGCATGGCCAGCGGCATCTGAGGACTCACCCCTCTCTGTGGCCGCAGGGGAGGATGGTGCACTAACATCCTGCAGCACAACAGAGGGGGCGGAGGTGTTGTTTGGGACGCAGGGCTATCGCTCAGTAACGCCACTTGCTGGCCCATGAGGTCCACCGTCGGTCCAATGCATGTGTCGATGGACCTCATCAGCAGGATGAGCTCACGTAATAGTTCATCAGACCGGCCACTTTGTCCCTGGACCTGTTTGTAGGCCCCGATGATCTGTCAAAGTGGTCCAGGGATGGTGTGCCAACCTCCTGAGGTCTGGGGGTGACCATGGCCCTCCCCCTGCCCTGCTGCCATGGACCTGTTGCCTCACCAGTGTAGGTCCCCACACACTCTCCCTGCCGTCTACAGTTGTTGGTGTTGGATGGTCATCAAAAAATCATGGGGCAAGGATCACTTGTTCTGCATAACCAGGGCATGCAGGTAGGTACGTGGTGTCTCACAATTTAAAAGACCCTCATGCACGTGTATTATGAGTGTTCGTAGCTATATATGTTGTCTCCCCGCTCTTTTATACACGTGTGTGCATAATCCTTGGGTCAGTATTTATGCACCCTCCGCCTGGAGGATTTACCCTTGGTTAAAACAGTATTGATCGAGCATGGTGAAGTGGTACGGAAGTGAGTTAAAATACCCGGACAGCCAGATACCTTACTTTATTGGGTCTGGATTCGGTTAGCCCAAAAATGGGGGACTGTTGGCTGGTGTGCCGCTTTGGAATGGTTAGGAATTCAAGCGCACTGTATGGTGTGTATTAAAAAACGGTTGACATGTTTCAGCCTCGTTGCCTATATAGGTCGGTGGGCTTTCTTCAGGACCAGTGCAAAAAGGGGAAAGAAAAAGTGAACATAAGTGAAAAAATGACCTGTTTTCAGTCAGTCCACTGTCGCATTGTACCTGTAGAGGAAAATTTACAAACAGCCAAATAGGGAGGGGGAGAGGGAAAGGTGGAGACACAACACATATGTACAGATAGTAAACAAGTTAAAATCTTGGTAGATTTTAAACAGCTTTAAAATGGCAATACTTTAACACAGGTTCACACTCCTAGATGGTGTCAACTCTTTCATTCTCATGCCTTGTGATGGTTATAGCATGCTGGCGAAGAGCGTTTTTTTTCAGGTATTTAGCAGCCTCGTAAAGTTTAGTACTGTGAGCTATACTAGTGGAACACCTATCAATAGGTCTTGGAACTGTATAAATGGCTCTGTGCAGGTGTTTGTGAGAAGTTAAAAGCAGGGAGAAGCTTTGGTTGTTTAATGCGCTTGGTTAATGCGTCTTAGGAATTTAGTGGTGAGCGCATAGGTGCATTTATAAAATATCAAACGCTAGCGTGCAATTGCAGGCAACTGTTGTGTCTCACTTATATACACAGAGTGGGGCGCTTTTGTGGCGTGACTCGAGGTGGTTTGATAAAGCGTATTTTACTCGGAAAATCGTGCCTTTTTGTTTGACCGCAACGTTTATAGTAAACTAAATGTGGAGGCTGGAAGTGCACTGTATATAAACGTTGGTGCGGTTATTCAGTCACATTCGTGGCGTTTGTAAAAAAACGAGCGGCACTGGGTACTTGAAATGTATGTTAAGTACACGTACCTGGTGAAATGCGTGAGCGAACTTCTTCGGGTCAGGGGCTAGGAGAAGGTGCCTAACTGCAGAGAGATGAGGGAATTTTTAGTATTATACTGGAAATGGGTTACTCTCCTCGCGATCAGTGTCATTACATTCAATACCTGTTGCGTGACTCCTCCCACGTAGCTTGTGCTATCGCTGCCTCTTCTCACCCGGATATGCTTGTGTTAGGTTCCTGTTCTAGATATGTGTGTCATTAGAAAGGGTAGAGTTACTATGACAGCTTGCTATGAGTTTTGAAGGTTGAAAAAGAGGAAATCTCAAGCACTAAATGTTTTGTAGTGTTGGCGACTAAATTAAGTAAACGGGTAGAGTGATAATTGTAGGGACTCTTTGGATAATTGTCAAATTCTAAAATTATTTTAAGTACTAGTCGTTGGAAGTTGGGCAATATCTAATGGGGCAACAATTTTGGTCATTAGATCTGTAGCGGTATGTACAGTAAATGGTAGAGGTGGTGCCACATGGTGACCATGGAGATGTAGCTCACAGTTATTGTTATTATTCAGGAGAGGCTGGGTCTTGCGCCTTATTGATCAAATTGCATGCTTAGGGGTCAGTACTCATTGTTCATAGAAAACAGCACTCTGAGGTAAGATGGAGGCCGCGTTGCGCGGCTGAGCGGCAGCGATCTGTAGCGGGGACATGGAGCTATGAACTATTTTGCCTCAGAGCGGACAAACAGTAATTTATCTGAGAACAAATGATTACCTACCGGTTGATGCTGCCATCTGTCTTGCTTCAGAGGATCGCGACGGCTGGAGTCTCGGTTTGCCTGGAGTCGGAGTCAGAGCCGGGCAACGCGGAAGCAGTTCGCGGAGTTCACGAAGTCAGTGGGCGGCGCGGACCCGGCGTGCTCATGGTCATCCTCCGCAGTAGAGAGAAGCAGCGCTGTCGACCCGAGAGAATCGAGCGGGGCAAAGTGATCTGGTCCAGGGTCATACAGCGAGGGTGCAGGATGGGCCCAAAAGCTAATGCCGGTGGGAAGGCTGCGAATAAGAAAAAGAATGTGGGAGAAATCGTGAGCGCCCCTGCAACAATCGATGGCAACTCCGGACGGAGTGTGGAGCCAGCGGGGAAAATGAAGGCTTTAACTCCAGTTCAATCTCAACCCCCGGCGAAAGAAACCAGGCAACCAGCGATCAGGACCCGCCAAACCACCGCTAATACCGCAAATATCAGCATAGCAGAGATGTTCGCCCGCAGCGGTAAGGAGAAAGGGGGGAAAGCTCCTGAAATTGAGACTGAAGTAGCGGCTGGCGTGCCTGGGGGTGAGACAATGTTGGAGGTTCAAAACGACCTTGGCTGCAATGAAGTCGGCCCTATAGATCAAAAAGGTATCGGTGGGTCAGATCCCACTGATCCCACCGCCATAGACTCAACCATGGCTTCGGATGGGGGTGCCTCTGACATACTCTCATATATACCCCCAGATGAGAGTAACACTCAGGCAGATATTGATGCTGTTAACCCTGGCTCAGAAAATGTAACATCAACGGAATGCCTGGAGGGTACGGGAGGCAGTGTTTTTAAAGACTGTGATATAACTAAGGTCAATCCCGCTCTAATCAGTACATCAACCAATGGCATTATCTCAACTGAGGAGACGGCGGTAGCTAGCAACACTGAGAGTGAGAGGACTCCCAGTGAATGTTTCCACTCTGTGGCCGAAGAAGCAGACTGGTCTGAAGATGAGGGGGAGCACAGTTCAGACATAGATGGCAGTAACCCAGAGTCAGACAGTGACCCGGAGGAGGACCTCCCCGCAACGGCTGTGAAACCAGGGATTTCCTTCAAAAAGAATGATCAGAAGGGGTTGGCTTGGGACCATTCACTTACTACTTTGCTTCAAGGATCCCCTAATCAATATCAGGACCATGAGTTCACCCAACAGTCTATATTAGAGGCAATTCACCAGGAAATAATCGCGCATCGGGAGGAAACCAGGCAGGACAATCGTAAGTCCCAAGCAGCCATGAGGAAGATAAAGAGTGTTGTGAGGAAACTTTCAAAGGCCTGTGCGACGGTGGATGATAGAGTGTCGAACCTTGAAGAAAGAGTGGTCTCCACTGAGGCTTAATCTGCTGCTGCTACCAGTAAGGTGGAATCGTATGGGGCTCAAGCCCAGGACATACAGTGGAAGCTGGAGGACCTTGAAAATAGGCTCAGGAGAAATAACCTAAGGGTTTTGGGGATCCCGGAAGGCTCGGAGGGAGGGGATGTGAGAGCCTTTATTGTTAAATTGTTTGCACAAGCATTCCCTGAATTGGCTAGCTGGTGCTGGGAGTCAGAAATTCAGCGGGCACACAGAACCCCGTTCAGGATAAATCGAAACCCAAGGGAAGGAGACAAACCCAGGGCAATTTTGATATTTTTGGGGAACTTCATTTTGCGCCAGGCCATAGCAGAAAATGCTAGACCTGATGCTAAGAGAACAAGCGAGGGGCTATCATTTTTTGTCAGACCTGATTTCTGCCATGTTACGGTAGAAAGGCGTTGGAGGTTACGCCAACTGATTAAGACCTTCCAGGTTAAGTAAACTCAAGTCTACCTTATAAACCCGGCCCAGCTCAAAATAATCCATCATGGGAAGACATTGTATTTCTCGTCAGAAATCAAGGCGCAGGAATTTTTGGACTCCATATAACTTCATTTCAAATTGTTTTTCTTTCGCGGTGGGTCTGGGTACGCGGATAGCTAGATATTAGAATGTACTTGAAGTTATCAACACATGAAGGGATAGGATGCTAGAAGTGGTACATAGCGCAAGACGGTTGTAATGGAAGGGAGTTTTTAAGGTCAAAGCAATGAATGGAATTGCTAAGTGTTTGATACCTGTTATTTTTGTTTGGTTATTGTAAACACGAACTCTGAGGCTAAGGCCAGTAAGCAGTATATTTTGAGTCCTCGCTGCGACGCTGCACCCATCACATGCACAGACCTAGTCTGAGCACCCCACAGAAGAGGGTAGGCGGCCGAGGGGCTAGGGTGGTGGGGGAGCAGGGGCTGCAAGGGGGGAGCGGGAGGGGGAGGGGTGCGATGGGGGGGAGTAAACACAAAAGAAAAGAGAGCACGTGCCACTAATTCACACACAAATTCAATTGTAAATATGCGAAAAAAGAGGTTTTGTAATTATGTATCTAATATGTTTCTTTGTCGTTTGAGAAGTTGGCAATGTCTGTTTCAGGAGTATGCCTAAGCTTAAGATTGGCTCTATAAATATTAATGGGTTGAATGACTGGAAGAAGAGGGGTAGATTTGAGGATTATCTTAAAACAACAGGTATAGATATCCTTGGGTTACAAGAGACTCACTTGCCATGGAAGAAAAAGCACTGGCATAAGTTAAAAGGGTTTGAGATTCCGTCATGCTCAGCTAAAACGTCTACCAGAAGGGGGGTAGCTATCATCGGGAAGTTGGGCCTGGGAGGCGTTAAGCGCTGCAAGGCAGATGCCCTTGGCAGGTGGGCTGTATGTGAAATGAATATGGGATTTACTGTTTGTTCAATATATGGAGCCAATCCGGACGATCCTGAGACCTTCGATCTTATAGAGAAGGAACTGATAGATTGGCCAGCCCCAATAGTAGTCTGTGGGGATCTAAATATATCGGCTGACTTCGCTAATGGTACACCATATACTGGACGCAAGCCCCGGGTACACAGAGCTATATCCTCGCTGTTGCAGTCACTTGGGTTGAGAGATATCTGGGGTAATAAAGAAGCAGGTGATACTGGGTTCACCTACTTCTCACACCCCTGTAACAAATATTTTAAACTAGACTACTTTTTCGTATCAGCTACCGAATTGAATAAGGTTAAAATCTCAAAACTCCCAATGATAATGTCCGATCATAACCCTCTGGTAATGACAATGGATGTCAATCGACCTACGAAAGGACCTAGACCCTGGACTTTTGATAGAAAATTATTAACCGACAGTGTCTACATAGAATATATTAAAAACTGGTCACAGGCCTTTTTCGATGCCAATAGATACAGTGCCTCTCGAAGTGTAGTTTGGGACAGTTATAAGGCAGGGTTAAGAGGGGGGACCATTAGCTATACTAACAGGCAGTGGAAAAGTATTAATCTGGAAAGGGAGCAATTACTGTATAGATTGACTGAGGCAGAAGGGCAACACCAAAGAGATATATTTAAGGGGCGGCAAGGACTGGAAAGTCTCGAGAGGATCAATACTATTAAAGCGGGATTACAGAACCAACTGGCCCAAAAATCAGCGGCAGAATATCATACACAGAGAACCAGGATATATGAAACAGGGGAACAGGCCGGGAGGGCATTAGCGCTGCGTATTAGACAGGTCACGTCAAAAAATGTAATTACGCAAATAGAAGAACAGGGGAGAGTATACGAGGAACCATCCGAGATTCTGGAGGTCTTTAGAAGGTATTATCAAGACCTATACCAGGAGGAGGTGGTGACAGATGCCCCAATTACCAACTGGGGAAGTACAGGTGTAAGACTAGGTCAGGTAGAGAGGGACGTTCTCGAACAGGTTATCACCATGGACGAGGTAATAGGAGGTTTACAAAGTTTGGCATTAGGAAAGGCGGTGGGCCCGGATGGGTTACCACTTGAAATATATAAGTGCTTACTGGAGGAAATATCCCCACTTCTTCTGGACCTGTTTAATGGGATTATGATTACCGGCAAAATACCGGAGTCATGGATGAGTACCAACATTGTGGTGTTCCACAAAAAAGGCAAACCCAAAGAAAATCCAGGTTCCTATAGGCCTATCTCCCTAGTAAACGCTGACAATAGGCTGTATGCTAAGATCTTGGCCACCCACTTTGGGAGGATCATCGGGCCATAGTTTTGCCCTGGCAGCACGGGTTCATCCCAGGGAGAGGTACGACGGATCATATTAGAAGAGCGATTACCGTGTTTGATATCTGTGCTGCCGGGGGGAGGGGGCCGCGATGGTCCTCCTTGACGCGGAAAAGGCTTTGACCGGGTAAGGTGGTAATTTTTGTGGAAGGTTTTGGAGGAGAGGGGGTTCAGACCAAGGTTCCGACAGGCTATCCAGGCAATGCACTCTACTCCTACAGCTAGGATGCAATTGATGGGGGGGAGTTCTGAAAAAATTAGTATAACGAGGGGGACTCGGCAGGGTTGCCCTTGTTCCCCTATTCTATTTGCGTTGAATATTGACCCATTAATAACTCAAATAATGTCCAATACGGCGATAAAACCTGTAGTCATAAAAGGCTTTCAAACAAAATTGCTCGCATATGCTGATGACCTAGCCGTCATTACGATTGATCCGGAGTCTGCTATGAGGGAAATAGTGACTATGACAAGTCTGTTTGGGAAACATTCAGGATACCGATTAAACGAGGCTAAGACCCAAGTTCTGTGCTCCAAGAATATAACTAAACTGGATGCTAGGTATGGTAATTCGGTGGTGTACCTCGGTATAACACTTGGGGCCATATGTAGGTGGCGAAATACCGATCGGTAACACCGAAAATGGGTCATTTTCGGTGTTACCGACAAATATTAAGCCACATGAGATGTACGTAATACCGATTTGAATCGATAATAACGAATCGGTATTAAACATAAGTTACCGACTTGAAATTACCGAAACAATGAATACCGCATCAGTAAAAACGATTCGGTAAAAAGCCCAAAAATGCTATGTAGCTAACCTCGGTAAAACCGATTTTGGCCAAAATCGGTAATAACGAATCGGTATTTAGCACGTTTCAGGAGCATGTGGTAATCAGGAGCAGTCTATATAAACAGACCCAAAATGCATCAGTGTGAACACAATGGCAGGCCTCTATGTCATTGCAAGGCGGCTACGCCTGAGAGCAGCAGGAATGAGGATCTGGAGACGTGAGGAGCGGGTGTACAGATTACGCATCACTTTGTTCCAATTGACAGACCCAGAAATACATGAGAGATACAGATTGCACCCAGACACCATCCTGGAGCTAATACGGGACCTAAGACCCTATCTGGAGCATCAGACGCCAAGGGCCCATGCTATCCCCATCCATGTCCAGGTACTCTGCTGCCTGCACCTCCTTGCATCAGGAAGTTTTCAGGGTGTGATAGCAGCAGTCGGTGGAGTGTCACAGAGCTGTCTATCCCGTTTCTTCAACACCTTCCTGGGCGCCATGATGGACAGAATGGAACATTACATTTCCTTCCCCAGTACACAGGCGGAGCTGCAGAGAACCAAGCTGGAGTTCTATCAAATTGCCCATTTCCCCCACGTGATTGGCTGCATCGATGGGACCCATATTCCCATCTGCCCACCTGCAGCAAGTGAATACATTTACAGAAACCGCAAATCCACCCACTCAATCAATGTTCAGGTGATCTGCAATGCCAAACACATAATAACAGACATCGTGGCAAAATACCCCGGGAGTAGCCACGATGCTTACATCTTCAGGAACAGTGGCATACATACACGTCTGCTTGCTGGTGAATTTGCCGACGGATACATACTAGGTAAGTAAATGTCACACACCCTGATGTACACCCTGGCACAAGCTGTTGGGCCCACCAATCAATGCCACTTACTTCTTTTCATAGGTGACAGCGCATATGCCCTCCGGCCGTGTCTACTCACACCATATCTGAACCCAACCACCCGAAGGGAGAGTAGATACAATGTTGCACATAGGAGCACACGCAACGTGGTGGAGCGCACTTTTGGTTGCTCAAAAGCAGATTCCGTTGCCTCCACAAAACAGGAGGTGCGCGCCTGTACAGCCCCATCAAATGTTGCAAGATAATTGCTACGTGGGCAATGCTACACAATCTGGCCACTAAAAAAGGAACAGCAGTGGAACTAACAGAGTCAGAGGACGAGGACGAAGACAACCCTCAACCAGAGCCCAGCGCGGCTGGTGCTGCTATTGAACATGATGGGAGACAGAGACGGGCAGAGATTACATCTAACTATTTCTGAGTGAGTAACGACACTGAGCCATTTCATGTTACATGTAGAGGTGTTTATTTGGCACACCTCCAGCATTGTGAGCATTGTCCAATTGGACATGGGTTACATCAACCATCACATGCATGTGGACAGCCAGTGTCCTTCACTTCTTGCGTCCCCGTGTTGCACGTGCACGTTCCCCATCGACACTGTCTTGTGAGTTTGACCGTTCCTGTGCTGGGACGTTTCGCCCACTACGCCTCCTGCACTCGGTGGGTGATGGTGTAAGCTACCACGGCTGGTAGCCTCCTCACTGTCCCCCCCTTCCATATTGGAGGCCTTGGCATTCTGCATGAGCTCCAGCACAGAGGTCATGGACACCATCCCCCTGACCACATCCCTGCTGCAATGCGCCATCTCCTCCTGCATGGCGATGGACCGGTGACACATCAGTGATGTCGTAGCGGACAACCGGTTCACCGACTTGGTATAGTCCTGGAGTCTCAGTATCTCCCGGCGCATGCCAACACAGTCCTGCTCCAGCTGGCTGCAGAGGTTGTCCACCGAGGTAGCTACCCTCTCCTTCCCTGCAGACAAATGCTCCCCCATCTTGTGCATATGTCTGTTAATGTTTGCCACCTCCCTGTGTAATTTCTTCATCTCCCTCCATTCCAGGCGCTGGACCTTCAGCATGTTGCCTTCCAGTCCAGCAAACACACTCTCACCCTGCTCAGATGCCACTGGACTGTCTGGCCTTGCCCTGCGGCGTCTTGATGTGAAGAGGGCGCACTCGGATGCAGGACCATCCGGCACCCTGTTGGATCTTTCTAGGCTAGGACTTTGTTCGCGCTGTCTGCCCTCCTCTGACGACTCCTCCATCTGCTGGAGGGTGATCACAGCATGCCTCCTGCGTGACAGTGGTGGTGATGGTGGTGGTGGTGGTGTTGGTGAACGTCGCAGTGGTGACTGAGTGAGAGGGGATTGCGGCCCTCCCTGGCGCTGTGGTGATGTCTGTGGTGGAGGATTGGCTGGCTGCGATGGCGCAGAGCTTGTGTTCCCTGCAGGCATGCTGTCTTCATCCTGTTCACTCCCCTCTGGCCTGGCTGACCTGCCTCTGCTGCCCTTAGCTGCACTGCGAGATGACTCGCCTGAAATGACACAAATGAAAATATACTCAATGTTCTGTCTGCATTGCCATTGCATTAAATTACATGCCAACAGTGCACAGTGGTTGTCCTGACCTATCCATTTCAGTTGCCATGCTATTGTGTTAGCTGCCTTGACAGTCCTGATCATGAGCTCACACTGACTACATCACCCAGAATGCATTGCAGGTAACCAGTAAGACATGATGTGGAGTGGGAGCACTTTTACCACTATGGGGGTTGGGGTTGGAGAGGGGGTAGGGCAACATGCTGGGCATGCTTCTTACCTTGTTTTCTAGCTGCTCTGGCGGAGCTGTCTGCGTCTCCCACGCCACTCACACTCTCCCGCTGGATGGTGGACTCCACCATCTGTTCCAGTGGTGTTGGTACTGGGGCTCGATTTTTTCCTCCACCAGTTTTCCCTGCCAGCCTATGTCTCTCTGCCATCCTCTGTTTAGCACCTCTTTCTGATGTCCTCTATGGTGTGCAGGGTCACACCTATGGCATTGATCTTGTCCCGAATGCCACTCCATATTTGCCTCTTCTGTGCCTCTGGCACTTGGTGGGACTGGGCTCCAAACAGCTTGTGGTAATCTTGGGTGACATCCTGGATCAGGATCTCAAGCTCCTTGTCGCTGAACTTGAGTTTCCTTTTTCTTTCACCTCCCTCCTTCTCCCTGTCCTGGCTTGCCATTTCAATGCTTGTTCAGTGCTTATTCTTCCTTTCTTATGGCTGTGTTGCTGCTGGCTCCTCTGCTCTCCTGCCTGCCTGCCTCACAGTGAGCTCCAGGCCCTGTGCACCTGGCTGGGTGTGGCAACTTCCTGTTTGGGAAGTAATTGGGTGTGTCAGGATTGGCTGATTCACCAAAACGCTATTTTTTAAATTACCGAATCGGTATTACCGATTTTGGGTGTGGATTCGGTAACACCGATTCGGTAATAGCCTTTCGGTATGTATTTTTATTACCGATTTGTTCAAACTCGGTATTAAATACCGATTTGCAACGATTCGGTAATGTTTAACGAATTTTTACCTACATCACGTTTACCTCATTCTTAATACCGATTCGGTATAATTCGGTATTAAGGATTCGGTATTCGCTATTTACCTACATATGGCCCAGGATTCACATCCAGGGAATATAATCAGAGATAATTTTACACCGCTCCTGAAATCAATGGAACCGGATCTAAAAAGGATGGGTACATTACATTTATCGATAATAGGTAGGGCTAATGTCATTAAAATGACTATGTTTCCCAAGATTTTGTATAAATTCAGATCCATCCCATTCAGAATAGAAGATAAACTAATAAAGGAAATCGAAGCCATTTTTATGAAATTACTATGGCAATACGGTAAGATCAGAAGATCAAATAAGTTTATGTCTCTACCTCAGGAAAGGGGAGGGTTAGGTATGCCAAATATCAGGAATTATCACTGGTCCTGTCTCCTCACAGAAATGGCAATACTCTTTGATCGGGGGGGGGGGCGGGACAGGGGATGGGTCAAGATGATATCCCATCCATATTTCAGCTGGCATTGGGTAATGAAGCATTTGGGGTACTCCTGAGGAGAACGGAAAAAAGGTACTACAAGAAAACACAATATAAACTGCTCGAAGACATAGGGGGGGTATGGGCATCAGTGCAGAAAGTAATGGGAGTTCCCAGGTATAATCATCATACTCCTCTCTGGAATTCTGGACTTTTTCCAAACTTGCGTAAGGATGGATTCTGGAGACATTGGGAACATCAAGGCATTGTTACACTCGGGCAAATAATGGTGAAGGATGTTTGTAGGTCACTGGAGAATTTAAGGATGCGATACTCATTGCAGGAAGGGCAAGAATATAAATATCTTCAGGTGGTTAATACAATTAGATCAGTAAGACCCCGAATAATTTTGGAAAAAAGAAGTGCACTTCTGGATTATCTGAAGGGAGGGGGGCGTAGAATTAAGGGACTCTACAAAATTCTTATGGAAGGGTCCCCAGATGATATGGTTAAGACTGAGGCAGCCTGGGCTATGAAACTGGGGGACCCAGAGACTGATCTGGATAGAGCCCTTTCATTTGATAAAAGATTTCTGCGCTCCTCCAATCTTAGAGCCCAGAATTTTTAAAACTTTATTTAATTTATATTATACGCCCTCCAAGCTGTTTGATTGGGGGAAGAGGGTGGATAGTGATTGCCCTAGATGTGGCAAAGGACCCGCAGATATCGTACATATGTTTTATGGGTGCGTGAAACTGGAGCTAATCAAAACTGAGATCGTGGCCGTTTTAGAGGGGCTGCTAGATGTCAAAATAAATCTATCCCCAACATTATTGGTTATTGGCTGCGATATTAAACTAAATCTAAGGATCGAGGAGGAAGCTTTAGTTTTCATAGCTGCAGCTGTACTCCGAATACTAATTTCAGCCGCCTGGAAAGATATAGATATCCAAAGAACAATGGTTCCTGTGGCATACGAATTTATAGAATATACAATACTCAACAGCTTAAATAAGCAATATTCACTTGTAGCAGAGAAGGGTTTGGCAGAAAAAGAAACACACATATGCAAAATTTATAAGAAAGACTTCTTATATTTCAACTCATGAAAAGTGTCCATATTTACAACAGCAACACATATACAAAAGATTGTATGTACAGTGTAAAGTGCAGTGCGTCCCAAGTGATTTTGTGAACAAAAACAAAACAAACACAAATAATAAATGATCTATACAGTTTTGCGTTATGGGTATTTACACAGGGAAATGACCAAGCAATATGATACAATAATTGCTAGCAGTGACTATATGAAATCACAAATCACTGTGCTAAATGGGTTCCTTCCCTATAGCGTCGACGGCGTTTCGACCTGCTTGATGGAGGTCTCGTCAGGACTAAGCAGTGAGGGACATCTAGGGAAAAGGTGAGAGTGGTTGTTAATATGTGTGGTTGCTGTACTCTATAGTATTGTGTGGACTTAAAAATGGGGATTATAATACCTCGTAGTGTCTCGACTTAACGCAACCCATGCGTGATAAAATAAATTAAATCGGACTTACAGTGTACCCAGCCGGGCACTGTTGAGAAAAAAGATAGAACATTTGTTAAGACTCACGAACGCTGTGGGGCAACGTTACCATTGGGCCAGTCATGGTATAGTAATTTATCACGCATGGGTGCTCGCAGAGTCTTTGCTTTGCTTTCCTGCAGGTCATGCCAATGAATTTGTATGTCTCCTTATCGTCCACTTGAAGTTGGGCAGTAGTTGTATTTCCTTGGTTGGTTTGGTGAGGCTGCAAACCGAACACGTGCCGCAGGGGAAGTGTCCTGTTATCGGTGGGTTGTCCCACAGACCAGTTCTTTCTCTGGGTTTCCTAGGAGGGGGTCTTGTATGGACCAGATGATCTTTTAGGTTGCGACTCCTTCTGTTTGCAAACCTAGGTTTTTGCCAAGTTAGAGTGTTGGATGTTAAGATCCTCCAATTTTTGAGGATGATTTTTTTTAATCTTGTTCGTCACTGGGCTGTAGGTTGTGACGCAAGTGATGACGTCCACTTGTGGTTGTTTCTGTGCTGTTTCCAGTAGGGTCTCCCTGGGTTGGTTACGTGCTCTCTTTTTTCATTTGTTGATCACTGATTGTGGGCAATTGTGTACCTTTAGTTTCTCACAAAGGTCCCTGGCTTGTCTCTTGTAATCAGAGGTGTTGCTGCAATTCCTCCTCAGTCTGAGGAATTGGCTATATGGGCGGTTTTCACGAAGTGGGCGCGGGTGGAAACTTTTGAAGGAGAGTAGACTGTTTTTGGCTGTAGGTTTGAAGAAAGTGCGGGTCTGTTGGGTGTTGTTCTCAGCATACAGGTTGATATCCAAGAAATCAAAGCTTTGACTGTTGGCCGTGTAAGTGAATTTAAGGCAGTCATCAAATGACTTTATCCATGAGTGGAAATCCTTCAGACTTGCAACATCTCCCTCCCATATCAACAGAATGTTGTTGATATACCTTTTCCAAAAAAGGATTCCACTTAGGTAGGGATTGTTTTCATTATGGATGTAGCTGCTCTCAAAAGTACTGACATAGAGCCCTGCCACGCTGGGGGAAAATGTACTTCCCATTGAGGTTCCTTGGAATTGGAGGTAGAGCGTGTCTTTATATTGAAAATAGTTTTCCGTTAGGGCGAGTCTACAGCACTCTAAGAGAAAGTGTCTGGGTGTTTTATGGGGCCAATCTGCATTAAAAAGAATGGTCTCGAGGGTGTCTAAAGTCTTCTGCTGTGGAAGGCTTGTGCATAGACTTTCAACGTCAAGGCCCACTAGTAGCATGGTTTCGTGTGAGTATTCAAAGTGCTGTAATTTGTTGAGGAGGTCATGGGTGTCTTTCAGGTAAGTGGGTGTCTATTGGACTAGAGGTCTTAAATACTGGTCCACGAATTGGGAAAGCGGTTCTAGGACTGAGTCTATCCCTGAGACTATAGGTCTCCCAGGAGGTGGTGTTCTCTTCTTGTGAGTTTTAGGGAGTGAGTAGAAGTATAGAATTCTGGGTGACTTCATTTCCAAGTATTCTGCCTCCTTTTTGGACACCCACCTATTGGTCTCTGCGTCTTCAATCATCATTGAGATGGTTCTTTGCAGCCGTACAGTAGTGTCTGTAGTGAGGATTTGGTAGAACTTGGTATCTGCTAGGAGATCCATGCATTGTTTGTCATAACCAGTTGATGTAAGTATTACAATTCCTCCGCCCTTACCGGCCGGTTTTATGACGATTTCCCCGTCATTCTTCAAGTCTGTTAGTGCTTGTTGCTCAGCTTTGGTTATGTTGCGGAACATCTTTTGTGGCTGTTGGCTTAGCTCATCAACTTCTTTCATTATGGCTTGCTCAAACGTGGCGATTTCAATTGGAACCTGGGAGTTTAGGGGGCAAAAGGTGGATTTGTACCTCAATGAGGTTTCTCCCATTGTAGTGGATGCCGGTTGGTTTTTAAAGAATGCTTTGAGTTTCAGTGTGCGGCAGAATTCAGCGAGTTCGCACTTGGTTTTGAAAATTTCCAATTTTGGAGTAGGTACGTAACCTATGCCTTTGTTAAGTACCTTTTCTTGTACGTCCGTCAGGGTTTTGTTAGTAAGGTTTACGATGAGGTTGTTGGCCCCGACCCTGTTTTGGCTCTGGTTATGCTCTTTGTCTGGACCTGCCTGGTTTGGTCGGACCAAGTTACTCCTCTTTTCCAAGTTCGTTGTCTCGATTGGCCATTCCCTAAAAAAGGAATCCCTTGTTGGTAATTTTGGCCTGCTTGTTGTTGCATCTGGTGGGTCATCTGTGGGGGCATCTGGAAGTAAGGATTAGGCCAGCCTTGGAAGTGTGGGTTGAAAGGTTGAAACTGCATCCCTTGTGTGTTTGGTTGGAAATATGGGGGGCGCCAGAAGTTGCGGCCTCTACGATTGCCTCTCCTGTTCTGGTACTTCCCTCTGCCTCGGTTCGGGAACTCATCCCCGCTCTGGTCAGAACTGTCATTGGATGAGACGCTCTTTGAATCATAGTTTGACGCGTTGTCATTAGGTTTGAACTCCTTACTGCTGTAGGGATGTATACGTTCCAGGGAAAACCTTTTCAGTTCTTTGGCCAATTTCTGTAGCTTGGTTTGTGTTAGGTATTCTTGGCTCTCTTTCATCTCTTTATTGATTTCATCTAACCTGTTCTTGTAAATAGTAATATTGACAGTGTTGTTGAGTTTTGTCTCTAGGATCTCAATTTTGATGGTTAGTTCGTCCGTCAGCCTGGTTGCTGTTTTAATGATTAGGACTAAATAGTCTCTAGTGCACTTCCAGCTGATCGCTGACCAGTCTTTCCTGAATGCTAAGTCTTTGAGGAAGATTCGTGGGGCATTGGTGACCCAGAGTCCTCTAGGTGCGGCGTTCACCCTGAGATTTTCCGTCATTATGATGCCATGTACGGCCATCCTGACTTGTTCACTTTTCGCTTCAGTGAGTTCGTCCCAATCTGTTGTTGCAGACAGAGTCTGAGTGAGATCACCTTCTAAGAGCAGTGGTGGCCTTGCAAGTATTACATCAATCTCCTCAGTTGTATAACTGAGTCCAAAGTTTTCCGCCATGGTGGTCTACCACGGGAGTGTTGTTATGGTGAGCTAGCTCACTTGCGAATTTCTTCTGAAATTCTCCCACAGCTGCACGCTGCTGTTGAACAAAAAATCACTGGGGGGAGGCAGAGTGCTGATCCGTTCAGTCTCCTTTAGATACTCAAAAAATCATGGGGGAAGGATCACTTGTCTTGAATAACCAGGGTATGCAGGTAGGTACGTGGTGTCTCACAATTTAAAAGACCCTCATGCACGTGTATTATGAGTGTTCGTAGCGGTATATGTTGTCTCCCCGCTCTTTTATACACGTGTGTGCATAATCCTTGGGTCAGTATTTATGCACCCTCCGCCTGGAGGATTTACCCTTGGTTAAAACAGTAGTGATCGTGAATGGTGAAGTGGTACGGAAGTGAGTTAAAATACCCGGACAGCCAGATACATGACTTTATTGGGTCTGGATTCGGGTAGCCCAAAAATGGAGGACGGTTGGCTGGAGTGCCGCTTTGGAATGGTTAGGAATTCAAGCGCACTGTATGGTGTGTATTAAAAAATGGTTGACATGTTTCAGCCTCGTTGCCTATATAGGTCGGTGGGCTTTCTTCAGGACCAGTGCAAAAAGGGGAAAGAAAAAGTGAAAATAAGTGAAAAAATGACCTGTTTTCAGTCAGTCCACGGTCGCATTGTACCTGTAGAGGAAAATTTACATACAGACAAATAGGGAAGGGGAGAGGGAAAGGTGGAGACACAACACATATGTACAGATAGTAAACAAGTTAAAATCTTGGTAGATTTTAAACAGCTTCAAAATGGCAATACTTTAACACAGGTTCACACTCCTAGATGGTGTCAACTCTTTCATTCTCATGGCTGGTGATGGTGATAGCATGCTGGCAAGGAGCGCTTTGTTCAGGTATTGAGCAGCCTCGTAAAGTTTAGTACTGTGAGCTATACTAGTGGAACCCCTATCAATAGGTCATGGAACTGTATAAATGGCTCTATGCAGGTGTATGTGAGAAGTTGAAGGTAGGGAGAAGCTTTGGTTGTTAATGTGCTTGGTTAATGCGTTTCAGGAGTTTAGTTGTAAGCGCATAGGTGCATTTATAAAATATCAATCGCTAGTGTGCAATTGCAGGCAACTGTCGTGTCTCACTTATGTATACCGAGTGGGGCGCTTTTGTGGCGTGACTCGAGGTGGTTTGATAAAGCGTATTTTACTCGGAAAATCGTGCCTTTTTGTTTGACCGCAACGTTTATAGTAAACTAAATGTGGAGGCTGGAAGTGCACTGTATATAAACGTTGTTGCGGTTATTCAGTCACATTCGTGGCGTTTGTAAAAAACGGGCGGCACTGGGTACTTGAAATGTATGTTAAGTACACGTACCTGGTGAAATGCGTGAGCGAACTTCTTTGGGTCAGGGGCTAGGAGAAGGTGCCTAACTGCCGAGAGATGAGGGAATTTTTAGTATTATACTGGAAATGGATTACTCTCCTCGCGATCTGTGTCATTACATTCAATACCTGTGGCGTGACTCCTCCCACGTAGCTTGGGATGTATGACGGTACAACACGTACCGTCACAACGCATACCTTTACCACGCGGCCGTGACAACGCAAGTCGTTACCACGACTTGCGTTGGGGGGGCGGATTTTGAATAGTATAATTTACTATTCTAACACCAGTCTCCGTGGACCCTAGGGAAGGTGTTGGGATAGTAAATTAACTATTTTTAATCCTTTAGCGCCCTCCAGCGCAAGTCGTGGTAACGACTTGCGTTGTCACGGCCGCGTGGTAAAGGTACCGCGTTGTAAAAACTTCGTGGTAAACGATGTTTACCCGTAGCTTGTGCTATCGCTGCCTCTTCTCACCCGGATATGCTTGTGTTAGGTTCCTGTTCTAGATATGTGTGTCATTAGAAAGGGTAGAGTTACTATGACTGCTTGCTATGAGTTTTGAAGTTTGAAAAAGAGGAAATCTCAAGCACCAAATGTTTTGTAGTGTTGGTGACTAAATTAAGTAAACAGGTAGAGTGATAATTGTAGGGACTCTTTGGATAATTGTCAAATTAAAAAATTATTTTAAGTACTAGTCATTGGAAGTTGGGCAATATCTAATGGGGCAACAATCTTGGTCATTAGATCTGTAGCGGTATTTACAGTAAATGGTAGAGGGGGTGCCACATGGTGACCATGGAGATGTAGCTCACAGTTATTGTTATTATTCAGGAGAGGCTGGGTCTTGCGCCTTATTGATCAAATTGCATGCTTAGGGGTCAGTACTCATTGTTCATAGAAAACTGTACTCTTTGTTCATAGGGAACAATACTGGTTACTTTGGGACGTCAGATCATCTGTTGAGGCTCAACCATGGAATGTTATCGTTCAGGCCCATGGTGTCAATTTTCAATCTGTGTATCCAGCGTTGTTCTTTTTCAAAAAGAATTTTCGCTGCGTTCCTGTCTCTTATGTCAAGTGTTTCCAAAATGACCCACTGAAGGTCAGTGACAGTATGGCCCGCTTCAAGGTAGTGGGTTGACATTTTGGTAGTGCTTTTATTACAATGGATATTGCTTTGCTTTCCTGCAGGTCATGCCAATGTATCGCATTTGGCACGGGCATGTAATCATATAGGTGACATGACTCGTTTGACAATTTGTATGTCTCCTTATAGTCCACTTCAAGTTAGGCAGTAGTTGTATTTCCTTGGTTGGTTTAGTGAGGCTGCAAACCGACCACGTGCCGCAGGGGGAGTGTCCTGTTATCGGTGGGTTGTCCCACAGACCAGTTCTTTCTCTGGGTTTCTTAGGAGGGGGTCTTGTAATGACCAGAAGATCTTTTAGGTTGCGACTCCTTCTGTTTGCAAACCTAGGTTTTTGCCAAGTTAGAGTGTTGGATGTTAGGATCCTCCAATTTTTGAGGATGATTTTTTTAATCTTGTTTGTCACTGGGCTGTAGGTTGTGACGCAAGTGATGACGTCCTCCTGTGGTTGCTTCTGTGCTGTTTCCAGTAGGGTCTCCCTGGGTTAGTTACGTGCTCTCTTTTTGCATTTGTTGATCACTGATTGTGGGTAATCGCGTACCTTTAGTTTCTCACAAAGGTCGTTGGCTTGTCTCTTGTAATCAGAGGTTTTGCTGCAATTCCTCCTCAGTCTGAGGAATTGGCTATATGGGAGGATTTCACGAAGTGGGCGCGGGTGGAAACTTTTGAAGGAGAGTAGACTGTTTTTGGCTGTAGGTTTGAAGAAAGTGCGGGTCTGTAGGGTGTTGTTCTCTGCATACAGGTTGATATCCAAGAAATCAAGGCTTTGACTGTTGGCCGTGTAAGTGAATTTAAGGCAGTCATCCAATGAGTTTATCCATGAGTGGAAATCCTTCAGACTTGCAACATCTCCCTCCCATATCAACAGAATGTCGTCGATATACCTTTTCCAAAAAAGGATTCGACTTAGGTAGGGATTGTTTTCATTATGGATGTAGCTGCTCTCAAAAGTACTGACATACAGCCCTACCACGCTGGGGCAAATGTACTTCCCATTGAAGTTCCGTGGCATTGGAGGTAGTGCGTGTCTTTATATTGAAAATAGTTTTCCGTTAGGGCGAGTCTACAGCACTCTAAGACAAAGTGTCTGGGTTTTTTTTGGGGCCAATCTGCATTCAAAAGAATGGTTTCGAGGGTGTCTAAAGTCTTCTGCTGTGGAAGGCTTGTGTATAGACTTTCGACGTCAAGGCCCACTAGTAGCATGGTTTTGTGTGAGTATTCAAAGTGCTGTAATTTGTTGAGGAGGTCACAGGTGTCTTTCAGGTAAGTGGGTGTCTGTTGGACTAGAGGTCTTAAATACTGGTCAGCGAATTGGGAAAGCGGTTCTAGGACCAAGTCTATCCCTGAGACTATAGGTCTCCCAGGAGGTGGTGTTCTCTCCTTGTGAGTTTTAGGGAGTGAGTAGAAGTATGGAATTCTGCGTGACTTCATTTCCAAGTATTCTGCCTCCTTTTTGGACACCCACCTATTGGTCTCTGCTTCTTCAATCATCATTGAGATGGTTCTTTGCAGCCGTACAGTAGGGTCTGGAGTGAGGATTTGGTAAAACTTGGTATCTGCTAGGAGATCCATGCATTGTTTGTCATAACCAGTTGAGGTAAGTATTACAATTCCTCTGCCCTTATCGGCCGGTTTGATGATGATTTCCCCGTCATTCTTCAAGTCTGTTAGTGCTTGTTGCTCTGCTTTGGTTATGTTGTGGAACATCTTTTGTGGCTGTTGGCTTAGTTCATCAACTTCTTTCATTATGGCTTGCTCAAACGTGGCAATTTCAATTGGAACCTGGGAGTTTAGGGGGCAAAAGGTGGATTTGTTCCTCAATGAGGTATCTCCCTCTGTCGTGGATGCCGATTGGTTTTTAAAGAATGCTTTGAGTTTCAGTATGCGGCAGAATTCAGCGAGTTCGCACTTGGTTTTGAAAATGTCCAATTTTGGAGTAGGTACGTAAACTAGGCCTTTGTTAAGTACCTTTTCTTGTTCGTCCGTCAGGGTTTTGTTAGTAAGGTTCACGATGAGGTGCCACACTCACGCCAGTGACTGTAGTTCTGTTGTGTCTCCCAAGGTGCCTCAAAAATATACAGGTCTACCTACTGTACATCTTTTGGATACATCATGGACATTTTGAGCACTGTAAATATTGCACTGAAGACAAAGCTGCACCAATTGAGGTGTGTAAGGAATTTTATTTACAAAGTTTACATGTGAGGGGTGCGGGCAGATTTACATGAAGGTGGTGATGGAGCAGTGAGTTGACTGTCATGGTAAATGAAACGAATGAGTGAACACCACATGAATGTGGTGATCCAGTCCAACAGACAGGTGCCATTGAAAGGCAGTGTGGGGAAGATCAGTCCAAACAGTCAATGCAGTGGGGAAGAGGGTTGCCAACAGGGATGGCTCCATTACTGGCGTTTGGCTGGTTCTTTGCCTCCAGAGACTCCCAGATACTTCTTTGGATGCCCCCTTGGTCGCTTGGCTGGGGGGGATCCTGCTGCATGGCCAGCGGCATCTGAGAACTCACCCCTCTCTGTGGCCGCAGGGGAGGATGGTGCACTGTCATCCTGCAGCACAACAGAGGGGGGCGGAGGTGTTGTTTGGGACGCAGGCCTGTCCCTCAGTAACGCCACTTGCTGGCCCATGAGGTCCACCGTTTGTCCAATGCATGTGTCGATGGACCTCATCAGCAGGATGAGCTCACGTAATAGTTCATCAGACCGGCCACTTTGTCCCTGGACCTGTTCGTAGGCCCCGATGATCTGTCGAAGTTGTCCAGGGATGGTGTGCCAACCTCCTGAGGTCTGGGGGTGACCCTGGCCCTCCCCCTGCCCTGCTGCCATGGACCTGTTGCCTCACCACTGTGGGTCCCCACACACTCTCCCTGCCGTCCACAGTTGTTGGTGTTGGATGGTCATCCCCAGGGACAGGGAGGGTGCTGCAGGTGGCACTGGTGGTGGTGGCGGCAATGGATGCACAGGCCGTAACTGCAGGGGTCTGCTGTGCAGTTGTTGTTGCAGCAGATGTGGTGGTGGGGAGGATGGGGGCCTGGGACCTGTTGCCCCCTGGCACACCAGATGGGCCGTCCTGGAGCTCATCGTCCAAGGTATCCTGGGAGTCTACATCCAAGAGTCCATGGACTGGGGTTGGAGACTGGTTCTGATGGTCATTGTTGTTGTCCTCAGCAGTGAGTTCTTCGTCACCTGTGGATTAGATGGGGAATGGTCAGTGATGGGCACTGTGCAAGTATTCTGTTAGCTGCATGTCATCCACTGTCTGTACACTACTCAAGTGAGAGATCTTCACTATTTTTATTTAGTGCAATACTGTGCCTCATTACATGGTACAGAGGTACATCCATTACTCGTACATGTCAGTTATCGATGCATTGCATGCAATTGGTGCTGTGTGTAGTGATGCAGGTCTCAAACCCACAAAAAGCCAGCCCAGTGAAGATGGCTACCTACCTGTAAGTTTGTTTGGTGTACGGCAATGGCTTACAGGTGCTCCTGGGAGGGAGTGCTCCATGCTGCTGGGGTGTGTGACAGGGCTCATGGTGGGCGTAGTGGTACATGCCTCCCTCCCCCAAACAGGCCTCCCAGGCAAGATGGCTACCTACCTGTTAGGTGAAGGTGAACACTGCAATGGCTGCCACATGCTTGTGGGTGGGAGGGAGTGCTCTGTCATGCTGGGGTGTGGGACAGGGGTCATGGTGGGAGTAGTGGTACAGGCCTCCATCCCCCAAACAGGCCTCCCAGGCAAGATGGTGGGAGTAGTGGTACAGGCCTCCATCCCCCAAACAGGCCTGCCAGGCAAGATGGCTACCTACCTGTTAGGTGAAGGTGAACACTGTAATGGCTGCCACATGCTTGTGGGTGGAAGGGAGTGCTCTATCATGCTGGGGTGTGGGACAGGGGGCATGGTGGGAGTAGTGGTACAGGCCTCCATCCCCCAAACAGGCCTCCCAGGCAAGATGGTGGGAGTAGTGGTACAGGCCTCCATCCCCCAAACAGGCCTCCCAGGCAAGATGGCTACCTACCTTTTAGTTGAAGGGGAACACTGCAATGGCTGCCACATGTTTGTGGGTGGGAGGGAGTACTCTATCCTGCTCAGGTGTGGGACAGAGGGCATGGCAGGGGTAGGAGTGCGGGCATCCTTCCCACATACAGGCTTCCCAAGCAAGATGGCTACCTACCTGTAAGGTGAGGGTGGACAATGCAATGGCTTCCAAGTGCTCCTGGGAGGGAAGGGCTCTATCCTGCTCAGGTGTGGGGCAGAGGGCATGGTGGGAGTAGGAGTGCGGGCCTCCCTCCCACATAGAGGCCTCCCAGGGAAGATGGCTACCTTCTGTAAGTTTGATGAGGGTGATGCAATGGCTGCCACATGCTTGTGGGTGGGAGGGAGGGTTCCATCCTGCTGGGGTGTGGGACAGAGGGTATGGTAGGAGTAGCAGTGCAGGCCTCCCTCCCACATACAAGCCTCCCAAGCAAGATGGCTACCTACCTGTAAGGTGAGGGTAGATAATGCAATGGCTTCCAAGTGCTCCTGGGAGGGGGAGGGCTCCATCCTGCTCAGGTGTGGGACAGAGGGAATGGTGGGAGTAGGAGTGTGAGCTTCCTTCCCACATACAGGCCTCTCAATCAAGATGGCTAACTACCTGTAAGGTGAGGGTGGACAATGCAATGGCTTCCAAGTGCTCCTGGGAGGGGGAGGGCTCTATCTTGCTCAGGTTTGCGACAGAGGGCATGGTGGGAGTAAGAGTATGGGCCTCTCTCCCACTTACAGGCCTCCCAGGGAAGATGGCTACCTTTCTGTAAGTTTGATGAGGGTGATGCAATGGCTGCCACATGCTTGTGGGTGGAAGGGAGGGTTCTCTCTTGCTGGGGTGTGGGACAAAGGGCATGTTGGGAGTAGTAGTGCAGGCCTCCCTCCCACATACAAGCCTCCCAAGCAAGATGTCTACCTACCTGTAAGACGAGGGTGGACAATGCAATGGCTTCCAAGTGCTCCTGGGAGGGAGGGTGTTATCCTGCTGGGGTGTGGGACAGAGGACATGGTGGGAGTAGTAGTGCCGGCCTCCCTCCCCCATACAAGCCTCCCAAGCAAGATGGATACCTACCTGTAAGGTGAGGGTGGACAATGCAATGGCTTCCAAGTGCTCCTGGGAGGGGTGGGCTTTATCCTGCTGGGGTGTGGGACAAAGGGCATTTTTGGAGTAGTAGTGCAGGCCTCCCTCCCACAAACAAGCCTCCCAAGCAAGATGGCTACCTACCTGTAAGGTGAGGGTGGACAATGCAATGACTTCTAAGTGCCCCTGGGACGGGGCGAGCTCTATCCTGCTCAGGTGTGGGACAGAGGGCATGCTGGGAGTAGGAGTGCAGGCCTCCCTCCCACATACAGACCTCCCAAGCAAGATGGCTGCCTACCTGTAAAGTGAGGGTGGACAATTCAATGGCTTCTATGTGCTCCTGGGAGGGATGGGGTGCTCCATCCTGCTGGGGTGTGGGACAGAGGGCATGGTGGGAGTAGTGGTACGGGCTTCCCTCCCCAAACAGGCCTCCCAGACAAGATGGCTACCTACCTGTTAGGTGAATGTGAACACTGCAATGGCTGCCCACATGCTTGTGGGTGGGAGGGAGTACTCTATCATGCTGGGGTGTGGGACAGAGGGCATGGTGGGAGTTGTGGTAGAGGCCTCCCTCCCCCAAACAGGCCTCCCAGGCAAGATGGCTACCTACCTGTTAGGTGAAGGTGTACACTGCAATGGCTGCCACATGCTTGTGGGCTGGAGGGAGTACTCTATCCTGCTCAGTTGTGGGACAGAGGGCATGGTTGTAGTAGGAGTGTGGGCCTCCCTCCCACATACAGGCCTCCCAAGCAAGATGGCTACCTACCTGTTAAAGGAGGGTGAACACTGCAATAGCTTCCAACTGCTTGTGGGTGGGGGAGTGCTCTTTCCTTGCTGGGGTGTGGGCCAGGGAGTATGGTGGGAGTAGGGGTACAGGCTGCCTCATGCTCCCATGGTAATATTGCTGCCTATATTTAGGGTAAATTGGGGTGCTGATGTGATGGTGGTGGTGGGTGTTCTGTGTTGTCTTGCCTCTCCTGGCAGGTCTGGTGTGTGCCCTTCACTTCTGAAGTGTTGCAAAGGATTGTGGTCAGTGAAAGGGCTGGTTTTGTACTCAGCTGTGTGGGTGTGTCATAATGGGGCATTGCTGTCCAGTGTGTTGTGGGAGTTGTCCTGGAAAATGTATGTTTTTGTTTGGCACTTATTGATTTATTTCATTTGGAAGTGTTTTGTGTATTTGGGGGGCTTGGCTAAATTTTTTGTGTGCAATGTATGACTTTGTTGTGGTGTTTTTGCACCGTGCACCATGTTTTTTGAGGATTGTCCGCTGCCGTGGCCATGCTGCAGCTCTCCTGCTGGCTCTCCCATTCACTGCAGTGTGCGACCGCGGCGGTCGGAAACAGCGGTTTGTACCGCGGGACTATCGGGGATATACTAATTTCCCGTGCGATGTCTCCACTCTGCTTGCAGCAGGTTGTAACTTTTCCGCTGCGTTTCCGACCGCCGCGGTTGGTTTTTAAATGTCACCGCCCGCGTGGGGCAGTTTTTGTTTGTCCGCTACCACTACCGTCGGTCTTTTTTGGCAGTTGTTCCTAATTTGACCGCCTGTTTATCCGTGGTCCCGGCAGGCGTTTGTTTCCCGCCTCCATGGCGGTTGGGGTGGTTTTCCGACCGCCATCCTAATGGGGCCCTAAGACTCTAGAGTTCTCTTACTTTTTGTCATATTTATCATTTATAATCCTGAGTGATCGCAAAACCATGAATACAATAATGCTCATCTCATATGATCTGGTTTTGATAAATTAATAGTGAATACAAGTTTAATTAATGTAAATATATTAAATTTAAAATATTTTTCGGAAGTTTAAATAAAAAAAAACAAATCCCACCTAAAAAGATTTTGTAATATGCAATAATAATTATTCAAAGTAATGAATACACATTATTTAAAATTAATTCCATTCTTTTTTAATACATAGGGCTAGTGCCTTCATAGAGAAATAAAATCCAAAAACTATTTTAACTATGCACTGCTTTTCCCAAATTGTAGGCTAGGGCAATACTTCAATATATAGGTTACACAAATTATACTTATTATATGTTATATTCATACATTATATGTTATGATTTTTTTTCAAACACTATTTTCTATATGTTATATTCTTATACTATAATGATAGAGTATAAGTTGTATTTATATGGTATGATATGTTATAATAATATGCTACAGGCATATGTTGCAAGTTATGTTATACATTGTAAATAAAATGTTTGCCTTCATTCTCCTATGTTGCTGAAATTGTTTTTGTTGGCTTTAGGACTCTGTGCACTTTACTACTGCTAACCAGTCTTAAAGTGCTTGTGCTCGCCTGTAAACATGGTAAAATTGGCTTACGCCTGATAGCACAATTAATTTACTCAAACGTCCCTAAGAAAGTGGTTTATCATATACCCATGACTTGTAAATTTAATTTCACTAGTGTGCCTGCAGCACCTAGTGTGCCACCCGCTTATGTAGCCCTTTAAAGCCTGTCCCAGGTCTGCCATTGTAGCCTGAATACAGTTGTTTATTCTGCCAATTTGTCTTAGATACATAACCCAATAGCCATGCCTTAAACTCAACTTTATTTCACATAAGTCCCCTAAGGTAGGCCCTTGGTAGCCCATAGGGCAACGTGGATTGTAATTTAAAAATTGGACCAGTACTATTAAGTTTAACATGTCCGGGTAGTGAAAAACTCCCAATTGGTTTTTTTTTATTACTGTGAGGCCTACCTCTCTCATACGATAACATTAGGTTGTCATATTCCATTGAAGTGCTAACTTTTGTTTGGGAACTAGTAGACTTTTCCTGTTTGGTCTCTGCCTGTACACAAAGAACGTGCCACCCCTCCTTCATTGTATATGCAACCAGCTTGCAGCCAGGCCAGCGGAAGTAGAAAACTTCAAGCACCCTCAAAGCGCATTCCCTAGGAACTTCCCCCACTTCAAAGGGGGTGCTAGGTTTAAAAAAGGGACTATCGGTTTCACTCTTCAGTTCAATTTATTAACCCATGGAAGGACTCTCAGAGAATTGCCTGCTGCTGCGGCCTGCGGTGTGCTTCAAAAGACTGCCTTGCTGCTCCTGGAAGGACTACTTTGCTGCCTGAAGTCTGCCCCGAACCCTCAGAGGCATGCCATGATGTTTGAGCTCCGTTCTACTGCTGAACCCAGGACTACAATAGTGACTCCTAGGGCTGGTTAGCTGCCTCCTGATCAAAGCCTCAGGGTCAGAAAAGGCTCCAACCATCTTGAACCCACACCTGGACCCAGCCTGTGTGAGTCCTAATTCCCCAAGTGGTAACCCTCCAGCTCTGGACCCTTGGTGGTGGTGCTGCAGGTGCCCAGATCGTCAAAATCCCAAATTTTGGATTTGAAACAATTTTGCCAAAAAAACTGCTCTGGGAACCAAGAGGAGACCATTTATTAATTCAGTGACTTTTGTAGTTTACCATGGAGGGAGCTGTGGCAGTTGCTTGAACGGTGGTCACCAATCATTCAACCAACAACCAAATTTCTGACAAATGTAGCACACAAATATAACATATAAAAAAATAAGATATAAATGTAGTATATATATCATATAACTTACTAATATAACATATACATTTTAAATTTAACACATGAATATAAATGTAAATGTAAATGTAGAGGTACTTGTATAGGGCACGACTACCCGGAGGCCTCTCGGCGCTTGTACGAATACTGCTGAGGAACCCTTCCTGGCCTTTCCCTGTGAAGTGCCCACTCCTGGGCACCCCCAAGGTGAAGTCAGGCATCCTAGCGTTGTTGGGGCCGTTGTGGAGATTAAGCAAGCTATTGCCCTGAGTTGCAGAGTGGGACTCATGATTGGAATAGGCACCAAGGCGAGAATTATCAGGTCTGAGGAAATTGAGCCCAAGACCTGCCAAGGCGGGAATTGAACCCTGGTCCCGGGCCAGACTGCATCAGGGTCTGCTGCTCTAACCATTGACTCACACTTCCCCACTAACATATAACGTATACGTATAACTTATGAATAAAGCTAAAAAAGGCAAAATATAATTTTAACATATATCATATTAATATAGCAAATCACATATAACATGACTATAATGTATAGCAAATAACATGAATATAACATGACTATCAGATACGAACATAACAAATACCATTAGAATATATCCTATAACAAATTACATATGAATATATGTATGACAATAACATATGACTAGAAATAACAAATAAAATGAATAGAACATATAGCAAATAATACATTAATATAACGTATTACATATACCATATGTATATAACATAGCAAAAAGCATGATTATAATTAATAACATGTGTATATGATGTGTAATATATCATATGTAAATAACGTCTAACAAGATTATAACATAGAAATATAATATGACAAAGATCATTATATTCACATACTGTAGGTTATTTAGTAAGTGAATATAAGGAAAGTTGGTTGGTGTTGCTGTTTGTGCCATTTTCACAACATGGATGACTGCGCAAATAATCAGTAAATCTAGCCTGCATGCATACTCCTGGTGTACTGCTGACTTTCCTCCATGGGTCGAATTCACAAAGGCATTTTCATTTGTAAACTTACTATTTCAACCATGATTTCCTTAATGTACACTTGGCAGGAGTTCACAGAAAGGACTCCTGGAAGGCATAAAGGGGTTTACTACTCAATATTGCCAACACTTGAGTGGGTAGAATTACACACTAGTAAACCTCAAATGAGAAGTGGGTGCATCAATGCAAAGTTAGCCTTGTAAGTGTATGAATGAATACAAACATGTACATTTATGGGAATTCACAAACCCAGAGTGTCTGTAAATCATAGATGTTTAATATTATTTTAAATCATATCTTATTCTTTTACTGTTGTGTTGTGCGTTTAACAGTGCATGTCTGTTTTAGGAGATAGCTTTCAAACTTTTACTGTCATTGTCTACGGAAGCATTCGTCGTTTCTCTCTTGTTACAAGGTTGTTTGTTTTGCCCAAATATTATCTGTAGACATTTTGACTTGTATCATCAGGGGACTCGTTTATGAGAAAGGGATCGGACATGCTTGTTAGCTTTTCTTTATTAAGAGCAGAAGAATAAAGACCATCTCTTTGTTCTTCAAAATATATATTTTCACAGAAGCATTCAAGGTTTAATAAGGTTTTCCTCATTACGACTTTACTTGGATAATGTGATACAGACAACAATTTGGCCTTAGCACTCAACAAACAGATTGATGAGTTCGGATCTGATAGCGAGCAAAATTCAGCATCAATTAGCAAGCTGGAGCACAAAAGCACTTGTAATTTGGTGAGCGGGCAGTGGTGCGGGAGCGTGGCGGTGGCATGCTGCTCTCTCCCACACCGCCAAAAGTTGTAATTATGCCCTTAATGGGTTGGGAAGGTAATCTAGGTTTTCATATAGGGCTTCATGAGCAGTTTTTGTTTAAAGGCTGGAATATCGAGGAGGAACTATTGAGTTCACATGATATTCTGACCAGAAAATCGAGGTCCAAAATATTGAGGTGAGTGCACAAAGGAAGTATGGATTTTCTAATCCATATCTATGTATCTAATCCAAATCTATGTATCGTAAATGTGTGTGTGTGCTTTTGTGTGTATATATATATATATATATATATATATATATATATATATATATATATATATATATATATTACCTACTGGCGGTCGCCAGTAGGTATATATAGTTAGGATTTTTTCCCTATGGGATTTTTGAAAATTCTATGCCTAATAACTTTGGCGTTTGTGGACGGAATTGGCTGAAATTTTCAGGAAAATGGCACATTTTGTTTCTGAGCAGCTCCTGGAAATTTGGGGGGGGGTCGTCAAGGGGGGGCCGAGAAAAAAGGGGGGTCCCAAAACGCATTTTTCCCATGTTAATTTCCATAGGGCGGTTGGACTCACTTTTAGCCCGAACGGCTGAATGGATTTTCACGAAACTTGGCAAAATTGTAGGGACTGTTAGCCCGATGTGCCTTTGCTAGGTCTCAATATATGTGCTTCAGTGGATTTTGAGAAATTAACGTTTAAATCAAGATATATATCTGTAACAGCGCTCCGGGCAGCGATCCGGTTAGCGAACTTTTCGCGTATCGGAACTTTGCGATGCGAAGCTGATTGGCCCTCCGGTGTCTGTCAACATTCTAAACAGTCCGGAGCGGCCGCCATCTTGTCTCTCGGTAGGATCGAGAGACAAGAGGTGGCCAAAACAAAGGGGGAAATTACCATAAGGGGGCATAGTAGATCCTCGTTGACCCCCTAGGTTTTATGTGGAGGTTTTAAAAGGGCCTAGGAGGGTCCAAAAAAAAATATATATATATTTTTTTTTTGCGTGGTAAGCGCCAAGTTCGCGAACCGGAAAGCGTTCTGGGCAGCGTACTTTAAGGATAAAAGAATGATAGACTTTTCTAATACTGTATGTTAATTATTTGTTGTTTTTGTTCGGTTTTTTTCATTTATTTTTTTATTTTGATTTAAAAAAAATGTATTTATTATTTTCATAGTTCATTAAAACTTCCAGCATTATATCATCTGGTATCTCGTCAAACATGGATGTTTCTGTCTCTTGTAAGCTTTGAATAAATTGTTCATCAAAAGATTCATCCATGAAATCTTCATCCACATTTTCTTCAGTTAAAATGTCTTCGGATGTAATGTCGAAGGAAACATTAGTTTTTTCTTGCTCCCCTTCCATTTTTTTGCTGTAAATTGCATAAAAAAATAATTATATTAGAAGAGTTAGGGCACTGTTGGGTTTAAGTTCAGACATGTAGTTCTGTTTTTTTAACAGTGAAGTTAAAGTAAGTAAATTCATAATTATAGCAGAGAAGTGTAAGTCAATCAATAAATGTAACAGAGGAGGTTATCTGTATCTATAACTATAGCAGGGGGACAGTAAATAATTATCAATAAACGTTTTTACAAATTAATTTAAAGTGCCACTTACAAATTATCAAATAACTTTACAGGGAGGTGAAAAGGCTCTTGAAATGTAGTTCAGGAAGTAGCAGTGAAAATGGCTGTGTTTCCTTCTCTTCCTTTATATATATTCAGGTATATAACCAATCAAATGTCAGGTAATAAAAATTGTAAATGAAAGTAAAGTTTTCATTGGTTGTCAATTGCAATATTTTAGATGTGTTTTGTGAAGTAATTTACCTCAGGGTATTTAGATAGGTCTACAGGCTAAATGGCTAAATGAAATTTCAATCAAATTTGTGAGAATGAAAGGGATTGTTATGTAGTATGAGCTAATCTATATTTGGTGAGAGTGTCTCTAGTCGTTTTTCTGCTAATTACTTTCCCACATTTTTTTAGGACCGCTTTCTGGAAAGCGGCCCGGTTAGCGAACCTTAAGCGTCACGGGAGTCCACCATTTTGTGTTTCGGTCGCATTAAGATACAGGATGGAGGGCAAATAATGTTCAGAATGTGTAGAAGGGGGCACGGTAGACTTATCTTGACCCCCTAGGTTTTCTGAGGGTGGCTGAGGAGGCTTAAATGTGCGGAAAAAAAACATTTTAAAAAAAAATTCCGCGAGGTTAGCTTTCGGTTAGCGAACCGGGGAGCGTATTTTGTGGAAAATTAGTGAAAAAAGTTAGAAAAAAATAATAATTGTGAGTGATTAGATGAAGGGTAGCTCTGAGAAGAGCTTTTGGGTTTATGGTACATTTAGGTACTTATAAGTAGGTACCAATGCACATTCTTAAATTCAGAATGAAAATTCTGTTGCCCTCATCTGAGAAGTGAACTCCATCTCCTCTGTAGATATCTTGCATGTAGTAACGCAAGTTATTGTTGTACAGGGAGCCCATTCCATGGTCTCTCATGAAAGCTGAAACAGATTTGTTTACATGCTTCCTCGACTTCTCAATTTGTGGACAAAATTGGTTGGACCACCTCCATTTCTGTCTTTGGCATATATTGGAATATACCAAGGCAGTTTGAGGAAAAAGTGCCATTAATTGCTCAAAGGTATCCTTTAAAAGCATTTCCAGACCTACCCCTGTCAAAGTGCCCAAATCATTACCTCCACAGTGCACTATTAACAGGTCAGGTTTTGGCAAATGCATAAAGGTTTTCACCAATGGTATCAATTGGTGACATTTTAATCCTCTTTGGCCCAACCACTTAATTTCCACATCTTGTAAATTGAGGTTGGGTAAATTTCTGCTCTCAGCATACCTTTGAGCCCAGTGGATGTAACTATGTCCAACAATCCAGACGTTAAACATGGTGGGAGAAGGTTGTGCTGCAGTCAGATGAAGTGTGGTAATGAAAGGGCAGTTGAAACAGTAGGAGTTTGTAAAGAAAAAAAACTGTGGAGTTCCAATGCTAATGATTCATTAGCAGTGATTGGTGTATTTCCATTTCTGAAAACAGAAAGTTAGGGTGCATGGATGTGTTCTTTGAAAGATGTAATTTGAATGGTCAAGGAAGAAACTTTTAATGAAAGATTGCACTGGATACGCAGGTGCACTGAGAGTTCAGAGTTCAATTGAAACATTGTTGTGTGAATTTGCAAACATGAGAGGTCTTCCAGGAGGTCGTTGCTATGGAAAAAAGGCAGAGAGGGCAGAGGGGGGAAGGGTTTTGATTTGAAAAAAGTGAGGGAAGTGTTATGATTGGCTAATATGAGAGATATGTGAAATGAATATCTGTATTTCTGTGCTTTCAATAGCTGCAGACTCTGGAGTGCATCCTTTTTCTTCTGCTGAAGACAATTTGGTGTATTTCTGAGACTGTTTTCAAAACTCAAAAAGTATTTGCTAAGGTGAGAAAAGATTTATTTATTTTAGATAGAGAATAGTATGAATTAAGGAGAAAATGATGAAGAAAGCTGTGTTTTTAAACTGTGGCTTTGTCTGTAGTGATATAGAAATAGATTTTGTTACTTTGAGAAATTGTCTTTGCATATTCGGTGTAGCATTCTGGCATGCAGTAACACAAGTTATTGTTGTATATGAAGCCCATTCCATGGTCTCTTATGTAAGCTGAAACAGATATGTTGTTTTTAAAAACCATTTTTGAAATCAATTACATTTCTGGATATGTACTGCTAGAGCTTCATAGGTTGTTTTGGGTCATATTTATAAGGCATTTGAGTGTAATTGATGTTATTTTTTTCCTTTTTAAATGGAAAGCATTCCTCATGGGGCAAGTGTCTTGTAAATACGTTCCCACCTGCGCTTGGCAAATTTAGATTTTGATTATGGGAGTTACATAGCCATGTTAATAATGTCCAAAAAATGGTGCTAGGGCATTCTAGAAAACGCTTTCATGTGTCTCAAGGATATTTTCAGTCATTTCCTCTTGAATGCAGGTATACAATTGATTTATATGTTGTGTTTAAAAACGATTCTTTTCTATAATGTTATTTTTTCCTTTTTAAATGGAAAGCGTTCCTCATGGGGCCATGAGCAGTTCTTAGCCATGTTATCCAATGGGAGGTGGATAACATGGCTAAAAGCATATGCTGGATAATGCATGAATATCGCTGACTTTTCAGCAATATTGAGGCATTGCGGCCGCTTCTTATCGCATTTGCGAGCAGTTCTTAGCCATGTTATCCAATGAGAGGTGGATAACATGGCTAAGAGCATTTGCTGGATAATGCATGAATATTGCTGACTTTTCAGCGATATTCATGCATTGCGGCCGTTTTTTATCGCATTTGCGATAAACCTTGCTAATAGCAAGGTTTATCTGCGATAAAAATCTCCGATGTGCGGCGATAATTTTTGTCTCTAAAGAAGTTATCGCTAGTGGTTGGTAATATACCCCCGCGTTTTTGGTTGCAGGAATCGGGAGGCGGGAGAGTAGCACTGAAATCAGTAGTCTGACGCCTGAATCGGGAGGGTTGGTATGTGTGGATTCTCTACAGCTGGGGCTAGGTGATAGCCTGGGACCGGCCTGGCATCTAAAATGGCTACCGTGCACGACAAAATTGTGGCATTGTAAAAAAGACAAGATGGCGCAGACAATGTTTATCAATAAGGATTCATTTATAACGAAATATTTTATCGCACTGACAAATTGGTTGTCAACACTTCCTGATTTCCTTCGAATCGAATGTTAACAGACGTGACGCAGCAAAGAAAAAAAAAAGCTCACGCACAGCCGCTGGAACACATGTATCAACATATATGAGCCTTCTCAGCCACCCTCAGAAAATATAAGGGATTAGGATACGTCTCCCGCACCCCCTTATACTTAGTAATTTAATTAAAACGAAGCACAAAATGGTCTCCCGCACCCCCTTATACCTATTCCCGTTTCGCCAGCAGTTTGCGGCCCAGTTCGGTGTTCGGAAAGCGCTTCTACCGTGAAAAATATATTTTTTTTATTTTCCCCACGGGACCCTTTAAAAACCCCAACAACATTCCTAGGGGGTCAAGAGGGGTATACCTTGCCCCCTTTCATTAAATTCCCCCTTCGTTTTTCACCTCTTCTTCTCTCTCGATCCTACCAAGAGATAAGATGGCGGCCGCTCCGGTCTGTTTAGAATGTTGACAGACACCGGGGAGGCAATCAGCTTCGCATCGCAAAGTTCCGTTTCGCAGGTGGGAGCGTATTTATAAGAAACTTGCACCATGAAGAACGCTTTCCATTTAAAAAGGAAAAATAACATTATAGACACTCATATGCCTTATAAATATGACCCAAAGCAACCTATAAAGCTCTAGCAGTACATATCCAGAAATGTAATTGATTTCAAAAAATCGTTTTTAAACACAGCATATAAATCAATTGTATACCTGCATTCAAGAGGAAATGACTGAAAATGTCCTTGTGATGCAGTGCTGGTGCAAAAGATTTTCTATGTTAAATAATAAGTAGGGCGTTAAGTTTTTGATGACTGTTATTCATTTACTGTTTGGTAATAGTGGTTAATAACATTTTTTATTATATTTTTCCACAGATTCAACTGCAGATCTTTTTTAAATTTGAAAAATGCCTACGAAAAATAGAATTAGAAAGGCTAGAAAACGTCAAAGACAGCAGGATGATGTTTTATTGCAGCAGTCCTCTTCCCCAAATACTTATCAAAACACCAAGAAAGCTCCGGGTAAGAGCACAAAATCATTCTTAAAAAATATTTTTAGTAAAAAAAGTATTTTTCGCCAAAATGTTTCAGTTCAGAAAAAGAAGAGTAATTTAAATGGAAAGGAAAGACCCATCAAAAATGTTATTGGTAGAGGAAGAGATAATTCTGTGCATGATAGTAGAAGGAAACAACAGTTTAGGGACATTCGAAAACGAATGTTCCGTAACAGGATAATAGTTAATTTATTAAGAAATATTAAAAAAGGCCAACAGAAAGCGGCATTTTATAAGAAGAAGAAAAATGTAGAGAAAATTATTGATCATGCTTTTGAAATTAAGCGAAAGTTGTTTATTTTGGTAATCAATAGAATTAGGAAACTAAGCAAGGTAATTTCTGATTTCAAAACAAACAGTAGATGGAAGAGAGTAGTAAATCGTACTAACTTTTGTGAAGTTTTTTCCGGAGAATGGATGCATAGTTCAAGTTCTGAGGCATTTTTTAATGAGGAGAGTTATTTTCAGGATAATGATTTGATGTTTGCAGTTGACACCAGTGGTCGAGCTTATGAAGTGAAGGATGGTTGTCCAGTTGAAAAAGAAAAACTTGTGACAACAGAGACAGAAGAGGTGCTAAGTGATGAGGTTTTAGGAAGACGTCCTAAGGGTCCTGTGTACATTTGGAAGTGTAGTTCTATTTGCAGTGTGCGACAGGTTTCCATCAATTTGCTTTGTGATTTTATACGGACATTTAATAAGAAAAGTTTGAAGCAGAAAATGAAGTTGTTGCAAGATTTAGATCCTTGCAGAGTGAGACAAAAGGTTTGCGTGGTCATTCACTGGCTTGTCTTTCCAGGAGAGTATGCCAGAGTGTTTTTCATCATTTCAGGATGCTAGCAGTGCATCATAATAAAGTGAGAAAATTAGTGAGAATGTTGTATTATGCTAAGAGTCCAGCAATTATGCTTTAACAATTATGTGCTGCTCTTTTGCATGGTTCTGAAATAGATGTGAAGAATATTTGTGAACAAATTGAGTTTTGTTACTTTAGTAGTAAAGATGAGAATGTTCAAATTGACCCTGAAGTAGAGGGTAATGTTGAAGATAATGTACAGGTTTCCAGTACAGATAATTTTCAGAAGGAAATTGCTACTTTTCAGATGAAATCAAGTGAGAGGCCTAATTTCACTTGTGTATGTTGTCGACGCACTTATTATAAGAATCAGACTAAGGTAGTGGATTTATATGCAAAAAGTGAAAGGGAAAATAATAGTGAATGGAAGGATTTTGCCACATACTTGATGGTAGAAAATTATTTTGATTTGGGATCGGATCAACGTGTGTGTACTTATTGTTGTAATAAATTAAACCAAAACCAGATGCCTGCTAGGGCAGTTCATAATAATCTGGAATTGGTTGAGATTCCTTCTGAATTGAAGGATTTAAATACTTATGAATGTATTTTGATTCAAAGTATCCATCCCTTTCAGGCTATTGTAAGAATGGAGCCAAAGACAGGGAAGTTGCCTCCAGCAGATTTACAGAGAGGATTAAAGGGAAGAGTTGTTTATTTGCCTCTAGATTTGAACAAAAACATTAACACAATTGGAATAGAAAAAGTGGAAGAGGAACCTCTGGTTATCTTAGTTAATGGGGTTCCGACAAAGAATAAGAAAATATGGCAAGATTTAGTGGATGTTAGGAAAGTCAAAAAGGCAACAGTGTATTTGAAGACAAATAATAAGTACTATAAGAATGTATATGTTGCAGAAGAGGAAGTAAGTGATGAAGAGGATAGCGATTTGTGTGCTGGCCAAATTGAGAAAGTAGAAGCCTCTAAAAGTGAAGAAATATATGAACATTATAGTGTTCATCCTTTGCATTCCAAGGAAGTCATGGGGAATGCTATTGAGTTGTTTCAAATGAAACAAGTTAAAGGGAGTCCCATTAGTGTTTGGGAGGAAAGTTTGGAAGCTCGGTGTTGCCCACAGCTATTTCCCACAGGTCGAGGAGGAAGATGTGATGAGCGACCTCATCAAATTCCTGCGTCTGAATACCGGACTTTACGATTGTATGCAGACGATCCTAGGTTTCGTCAATGTATTCCCTATTTGTTTCATCTCCTGTTTGAAAGCGATCTGTCTGGACTGTCATATGCAGTGAACCACATCTTAAAAAGTGGTATACAGATGCGAAATATCTCGGCAAGGGACTTTATGCATAAAGTCAATGTCCAAGACAGTATTTTGGATTCTCACTTAATTAATCTCATGGCGTGTCAGCGTGGTACTAATGAGTACTGGTACCGTCGTCATGGTGATTTAAAATGTATGCTGAGGAACTTAGGAACTCCGACATGGTTCCTCACTCTGAGCTGTGCCGAGTATGGCTGGGAAGACTTACTTGAATTTCTACGAGAGGCAAATGGAAATATTGAAAACATTGAATTCAAGACACCTGGAGAACTGTGTTCTTTGGATCCTGTGAATGTATGCAGGTACTTCAATCATAGATTTGAAGCTATGATGTCTTTCATCACAAATAAGAAGAATCCACCTCTTGGAGAGGTGTTGGATTTCTTCTGGAGAAAGGAGTACCAAGCAAGAGGTGCTCCTCATATACATATGTTGTTGTGGATCAAGGATGCACCTAAATTTGGAACAGATCCGGATGACTTAGTGATGAATTTCATAGAACAGTATTCTACGTGTGCTGTTCCAAACGCAACGGAGAAGAAAAGCCTAAGAGAACAAGTTCTACGTTTCCAAAGCCATCGTTGTGGAAAGTACTGTCGTCGTAAATTCAGAAACAAGGACAAGTTCTACACCAAATGTCGTTTCAACTTTCCACGACCGGTGATTTCTAAAGGAAAAGTGAACAGTTTGATGTCTTCACTGCGACATAATGTGACGAGGAAATCACCCAAAAATACATACAATTTGAAAAGGAACGAAGAGTCCAAGTACATCAACGACTACAACCCAGTGATTTTGTCCATGTGGAATGCTAACATGGATATACAGTTTGTGGGTGACAACTGTATGGCTGTGGCTCGGTATGTGACATCTTACATCACCAAAAAAGAAAAGACAGAACTGAAGGATATGTGGGAGGACATTTCCCATGAAAAGAGCCTCAGCAAGAAGTTGTACAGTTTCAGTCTGAAGATGTTGTCGCATCGAGAAATCGGAGCTTACGAATGTTCAGATCGATTGTCTTCAGCAAGTCTCTATGCCAAATCCAGGAGTATTGTTTGGGCGAGTCTTGGTCTTGCTGCAACGCGAAATCGGGTTCTAAAACCTGTCCGGGAAATTGAATATTTGGCAGAAAAGGAACCAAACAGTACCGACATTTTGAAGACCAACATGTTGGATACATATTATCCAAATCGAAGCAGTCACCTTGAGAATGTTTGTGTATATGAGGTTCTACAAAATTATATATTCAAGAGGAACATCAAAGAAGATATTGAGAAAGGAGTGTATGCTGTAATTGGAAGTGAGGGATGCCTGGTCAAGCAAAGAAAATGCCAATTAGTAAACCATCGAAAATTGAGTGGCGAATCTTCAGAAAAAAAGGAGTTTTTCTATTTAGCACTTTTGCAACTTTTCAAGCCTTGGCGTGCAGAAGAGGAACTGCTTGGAGATTTCCTCTGTTACGAAGACTCTTTCACTGCTGCTAAGGATAGCATAGAATGTCCTGCTTTTCCCAAATATCAAGAAATGCTAACTTTGGAAATTGAGCAGGAAGCAACGATTGCAGCCGAGATTGCCAGAGACAGTTCTCAGGACAGTCAGAGTTCTGTTTCATTGAGTCAAGAGCCACTTGGAGGACCTATTATCGAAAATGAAGCTGCCACTGCTATGAATGAAGTGGAAAGAGCCATGGCACATGCTCAGGAGGATTCAGTTAACTTAGAAGACTTGGAAAAACAACTCAACGTTGAGCAGAGGAAAATATATGATGAAGTTACCAAGCAAATTGAGCATGGATTAAGTCATGAGATGAAAGAGTGCTCATGTACATCGTTGAAGCCTGTCCTACTGTATGTGAGTGGAGAAGCGGGAACTGGAAAAAGTTTCCTCATTAAAGCAATTTCATGCTATCTGCAGGAAAGGACTGAGTCATCGCTGTCTTGTGTTGTCACCGCTCCTACTGGACTTGCAGCACATAACATTAAAGGTATTACTTTGCATCGTCTACTGATGCTGCCGGTGGAGCATGACAACAAATTACAATATCACAAGTTATCTGGGGATGCTTGCTGTGAAGTTTCAAGAGTCTTGAGGAAAATGAAACTACTTATCATTGACGAAGTAATCATGGTTTCCAATGTCATGCTTGCCTTTGTGCATTTGAGAATGGAAGAAGTACTTAAAACTGAATATGATGTGTTATTTGGTGGCAAACACATCATTGTTTTCGGAGATCTTCTGCAGCTGACACCAGTAAAAGGAGAACCTGTGTTCAAAATACTCACGCATGAAGATACCAGGAAGTGCCTAGGGAGCATTGGCAATGTCAATATATGGTTAAACTTCAATTATGCTGAACTGCATGAAAATATGCGTCAGGCAAAAGATGAAGATTACAAGAATATTCTACAAGATATTAGAATTGGAAAAGTGACCGAGCATGGAAAAGAAGCTTTGAATGCACGATTACTTTCAAATTTATATCCCGAACAAGAGATTGTGGCTGAGAATATTTTTCAGAAAATTACTGAGAAGAAATCCGGAATATGTTTGATGCCAACTCTTGCAGAATGTGCCATCTTCAACAACAAAATGTTGAATTTAGAAAAGCAAGAGATTGTGAAACTTGAAGCTATTGACAAAATAGAGCACATGGGATCAACAATTATTTTGTCAGAAAATTTGAAATCAAAATTGGATTCATTAGAGAAGACTATATCTAAAACAGCGGGTTTTGAAAAGACTTTGAATGTGTGTTTAAATTGCCGAATCATTTTGAGAAGAAATTTACATGTTGAAAGAGGTCTGGTAAATGGATCAATGGGTAATGTTGTTGATTTTGAGAAGTACAGAAATAGAGATGGAATAGAATTTTTAAAAATTAAATTTGATGGCATTGAGGAAGTACAGCTAATTGGTCGTTGTTCTGCTAGGTTTTTGCTTGTTAAAGACTTATATGTTCGCCGTAAACAGTTTCCTGTTTGCTTGGCATATGCGGTAACAATTCATAAATCGCAAGGTTTAAGTGTAGACAGTGCATTGGTGAATATTGGCAGTTCTGTGTTCAAGGAGGGTATGGCATATGTGGCATTGTCACGAGTTAGAACTTTATCAGGATTGTACTTGATTGACTGTGATGTCACAAACATTTGTGCGGATCTAGATTGTGTTAAGGAATACAATAGGTTAAGAAGAGAGTATGCGCCACATTTGCCTCAATATCCTTTGTTTGAGAAACGTGTGGTAGGCCGCAAACGTAGAAATATCAGTAATAGTAGGGAGGTTGTTGCAAAAAGACTAAAAGTCAATGAACCGAAAATTGTTAGCAGAAAGAAAGTGGATTCTGCTGAAGATGTTGTCGGTTTTCAATTTGAAAACAGTTCTGGTGTCAACTGCTATGCAAATGTAGTGGTTAATGTTCTCTTTTCACTAGAGAGTTTAAAAGAACAGATTCTGTTGAATTCAGAACAAATTTTATGCTGTTTATTGAATTCTGTTTTCGAGAAATGTAGCAGTGATCGAACAAAAGTAGAAAGTGTGTCTGAAGTTCGTTATCTGTTAGATGAATGTTCAGGGCAAACAGACTTCTCTGAAAATAATCAGCAAGATTGTCAGGAGTTTTTAATGTATATGCTTGATGTATTGCAAGGTGAGGGTGTAGATGTAGATCACCTGTTTGGGCTTTCTTATCAATGGCAGCATGACTGCGAGAATTGTAGGGTATCAAGTACTACTAGTGTAGACTCAGAAAGATTTATATATTTAACTTTGCCAGACAGTAAATCAGTCTCCTTTAATAAGCTAGTAAATGCAGCGGATCACAACATGGAGTGTAGCCAATGTAAATCTGAAATGATGTCAACATTATTTATACGTAGATATGGACAGTATGTCATTTTAATGATTCAACGATGTAGGCCTGATGGATCAAAATTGTCAACTTTAATAAAAAAATGTGTGGCTTCACAGCTTTCAATATCAGGAAGGACTTTTGTAACTGTAGCAATTATCTATCACGATGGTCCTTCAACAACATCAGGACATTATACAGCTTATTTAAAGTCTCAAAACGGCTGGTCATTCTGCAATGATTCTGTTGTAACTTTAAAAAAAAAATTGCCGTTTGACCTTAAAAATTCTTACCTGGTGTTTTTAAAACCAAAATTTTAATGAAAGAATCTCGGGATTTCCTGTGAAGAATTGCAAAAGGTTCATGAAGTAGAGGGAATGTAAGTCTGCAATGCTGTCTAGATTATTGGTCCAAAAATTTTAATTATAATGTCAATTTAAAAATCCAACTATATAAACCTGATGCAAGTAAGTCTGCTTCATAGTAAGCAGTATCAGTGTCATAGGAAAAGGAGAAAATGAGTGACAAAGAAGGGTAAGATATTAGTAGTCCAGGATTGTGAAAATAATCTTAAATGTATTCTTTTTGAAAGTTGCGAAAATAGAAAATGTCGGGATTTGATTGGAAGAATTACAAGAGTAGCGAATCGCGGCAACATGATTTGGCCTAGTGGAAACATGTGATAGAATGAGAGAAGTCTTTTCTTCTATGTAACATATTTTTCGTATCGATGGAGGTTTTCTTTCAGAAAGTGGCGGGCTGAAAATATTTATAGCACAACAGAGTGAATGCTGTTCATAGGAGATCCTTCGACGTCATTGAAAGTAAGTTAATTTTAAGGAGTTTTGAAATCAGATTTCTTAGGTTGTATGGGTTTTTTAAACACAGTCATTTTGATTGTGTTTTTTTTTCCCCGCTGTTACATGATGAATACGTTCAAGTCACTGATTTAAGTGAAATTTGATACATTCTGAGAACAGCAAAAATAAACCATATAACATGTATAATTAATGTTCTTCTGTTTGTACTTATGATATACATTTAGAAATGTGAGGTAGATATGGAAAAACTGAGTCTTCTGTAAGTGTCAATTTTAATGCTTATAGTGCTGTATTTCCGGGTACTGTTTTTTTTAAAAAAAGGAATAGGCCTCACCTCAAAGAAAGCTCTTCAAAGCACACATCTTATTTGCATCCTGAAACTATCATTTAAAATATTAGAGACAATTTTATGATGGCTTTACATCTTTTTTGCGCTGCTATTGCATCACTATTGTGAGACATCAGCAGTGCAAAAGAAGTACCATGTTCCAAAATAGGTCTCAGTTCATCAGCATGAAGATACTGTTTATTTAAAATATATATCTTTAGGATTGTGTAGGGGACGTAGAGAAGCAGAGGCTTCTGTAAATGTCAAAATTGTTGAAAAAGTGTTTCTTCTTGAACCTTTTCCCTTTTCTTTTGTAATTTTTAAATACATGTAGTAATATTTTTGGAAATGTTTGTTTTCTCTTTTACAGATTGAAAGTATGAAAAAATATTTTAAAAAGGTAACAAGAATTATAAGGTAAATGTTTTCTACTCTTTTTACCCGCAATGCACTGCTGATGATGTCACTGACCATGTCATGAATGATGTAATAAGAGGACATGATTTACTTCATTGGTAGGCCTTCACATGCTTTATCTGCTCTGTATTCTTCAACAAGTGTAAAATTGATCTGTAACCCTGAGTAGGTCTCACCTTAAACAAACCTCACGAGACATCACACCTTATCGTCATCCTGAATTAATAAATAGATCTATTAAACACTATCTCTGATTTACTCTCTATAGCTGTCTTTCTTTTTACATTACTCTCTGTTTACTTCCCTTATACTAACTCTTCTTTTTTTAAAAAAAATATTTTTTTGGTTCGCTTCAAGTTCGCGAACCGGGCAGCGAACTTGAAGCGAACCAAAAGAAATAGAGCTTGCTAGAGTGTTAAACATTCTAGCAATTTTATTTGAAAGGGGAGGTAGTTCTGAAAAGAACTTTTTTTAATGTTTTTGTTGTTTTATTTATTTATTTATTTTTTTCAGAACATTTTTTTTTTTTTTTTTTATTTTTAGAACAGTTTTATGTTTTTTTTGTGTTTTTCATGGAGGGGAAACAACAAAAAAACAGGCATTGAAAAGGGCTCAACAGGAGCAAAGAAAAAATTACTGCTTGGGTGGGTTAGGGCAGTTATGGTTATCAAACACCAAGTTTATTAAGTTTACGCTCATGTTGCCACATGAGAGCATAGCACCACAATGTATGCACGTTAACTTCATGTGCTTGAAGTTTGGCTGTATGTTTGGCACAGTTTCCTGTGCCTCTCTTACAGTCAAAGATATATTAGAAGTTGATTTGGCCACAGGAGTTGTCGGGGGATTATCTTGCAGATCCCTTAACTCTGCCCGGCTGTAATTTAATGGATGCCACCTGACCATATGGCGATGCATAGTATAGTTGCCCATACTATACTTTTTCTCTGTGCCTCGAGATAATCTTTTTTTGCAAATTAGGCAGGTGGCATATTTGGCATTAACCTTCTTCTCCCCTCGAGGAATTGAGAAAAATTGCCAAATGAAACTTGTTTTCCTTCCGGAAACACGGGGCAACTCCTGAATAAATTCAGGTTCATCAGTGTCCTCTTCTTCTAAGTCGTCTTCTTCCTCCTCTCTGTTTGAGATGAATTGAGATGGTAGTCCTCTCTTGTCATGAGGAGGTTGAGGTGGTGGTGGGGGTCCACCAGCTGAAGCAAAGATAGAAGCCATTGCAATCAAAATGGAAAATGGTCTTTCTCTCACCAAGATGAAAGTCAGAGTGAGGAAAGAAGAAGGGGTTTACGTGATTTTGGAAAAGCAAAAGTTCGGAACCAATGAAAAGTGTTATTTTTACGTCACATGACCTAGTCATACATCATTTGGAAACCAAAAGTGAAATGAACCAATGAAAACTTTGATAAACAAGTCACATGACTTGTTCCGCTCCCGTTACGCGGTGCGCGCCGCGTCCCGCATCGTTTCCGGTTCGCGGTCCCGAGCACTTTCGGGAGCGCTAAAGCGGCGCGTCATAAGACGCATTACGCGACAATGATACGTCGCGCTTCCGCGACGCGTCACAGTTCCGCTAACGTAACGTTTACCGGTTCGCGTACTAGATCGCGGCATCAAGATGAGCTAACGGAAAGCTTCCCGGTTCGCTTACCGGAAGCGAAGATAAAAAATATTTCAATTAAAATTATCAATAAACATCTAAAATATATTTTGGGTTTTAAAGTAGAATACATTTTACAGCTACAGATGTTAGCTTTTAAAAAACCAATGAAATTCACAGAAAAAACCATAGGTTATAGTCCATATATAGTTAGGAATTTGCATTTACAAAACCTTGAAAATTCAATGAAAAAACCATTGGTTATAGAACATATATAGTTAGGAATTTGCATTTACAAAACCTTATTTTACTCGCATAAAACCATTGAAATTCCATATATAGTTAGATGCGCTAACTATATATCGCGCACCCGCAATCCACTGCTGATGATGTCACATATTACATCATTCATGACATGGTCAGTGACATCACTGATGACATCACTGATGACATCTCAAATGACATCACTGATGACATCACTGGTGACATCTCAAATGACTTCACTGATAACATCTCAAATGACATCACTGATGACATCACTGATGACATCTCAAATGACATCACTGATGACATCACTGATGATATCATTCATGTGACAATACAATGCATCTCCTCACACTTTAATATAACCTCTGTTACATCCAGTGTAAAATACAGAATATAATTTTTTAAACCATTGACACACCAATACTAGTTACTACATACACACTCACTGATTCCAATGTCTACACACAGATTCACTCATTCACCCATACAATCATTCATACATACAATCACTCATCTTTACAACACTATCATATGCACTCATACACCTATACAGACACTCACACTCTGCCATTCATCCATGGAGTTACTCACACACCTAGTCAGTCCTGTAAAGAATCAATCACACTTCCATTTTCTAATCAATACAGTTAAACATAGAGTACCTTACATTTTCAAACATATACTAACACATACTTACTCTCTTATACAATCATTGATACAAGAACACATTGATCTCCACAGAGTCATACATCTCCCAGCCAGCCACACACACACTCAGTCTCCCATACAAATACTTCGACAATCAATCAATAACCCATATAGTTACTCATATAGCTACTGATCAACACATGCAGCAGTTTACAGAACAACAGACATAATGATGCACAAATTAAGACAGTTTAGTCACTAACCCATGCACTTAGTGAGACACATTTGATCACTCACTCATACAGTCAGTCACGCACCTACTAAATCCTTCATCCAGACACTTATACATCCACTCATTCTTCAATATGTAAGACATATTTTAACTTTACAGAAACATACAGTCACTGGATGTTGTCATCAGTGATGTCATCAGTGATGTCATTTGAGATGTCATCAGTGATGTCATCAGTGATGTCACTGACCATGTCATGAATGATGTAATATGTGACATCATCAGCAGTGGATTGCGGGTGCGCGATATATAGTTAGCGCATCTAACTATATATGGAATTTCAATGGTTTTATGCGAGTAAAATAAGGTTTTGTAAATGCAAATTCCTAACTATATATGTTCTATAACCAATGGTTTTTTCATTGAATTTTCAAGGTTTTGTAAATGCAAATTCCTAACTATATATGGACTATAACCTATGGTTTTTTCTGTGAATATATATATATATATATATATATATATATATATATATATATATATATATATATATATATATATATATATATATATATATATATATATATATATATATATATACTAGCAGCCCGCCCCAGCGTTGCCTGGGGTAAAAGGGGGCTGGGGGCTGCATTTCAGGTTTGCGTGCTCTCCCGCCCAGGCCCCCGCCCGCCACGACATTGTCTGTGTCCCGGACAATGTTGTGGCGGGCGGGGGCCGGGGCGGGAGAGCACGCAAACCTGAAATGCTGGCTTCCCCTACCCCCGCCTGCCCTGACATTCCCCAGCAGCCCGTGCCCCGCCCGCCCGCCCCGACCCTGGCTGCCCCGGATTCTTACCTTGCCTCTGCTGCTCACACCGCCGGTCCATATTTCTCCGCTCCGCCGCTCTGCCACTCACCACCTGTCCGCCGCCCCTCCTCCCCGCACCATATCCACCTCTCCGCTCCGCCGCTGGCCTCAGTTCACCGCTCCTCCCCTACGCGCCATGTCCCTGCTCCTGGGATGCTGCTCCTCCCCTGCTCCTGACGTGACGACGCACAGTCGTGGCCGGCGCTACTTTGAGGGAAATACTTTTTCTAAAAATGTAACTTTTTATATAACGTTTATTTTTAGCATTTTTAAAGACTATGACCATCTACACACCCTGCCGATTTCAACAGTGTATTGGGTGTGTAGATTGGCGCTGTTGTTCCCGAGTTTACCTTGACTAAAGGGGCTAGTTCTCTCTTTATAATAGTAGTATAGATAAAAAGCTCAATTTTCCACCATCCATTGTACAGGCAAAGGCACTCACAGGGTTTACTGCAACCAGATGGGTTTATTTCCATAAATCAGTGGACGCAAACATGAAAAAGACGCATTTCGCCTATGGCTTAGTCTCGTATTTCATAAAAGCCACTATTGAAACATATTCTTTTAAGCTATTAGTTGTTCAAAGTGTCACATGATCTCAATGTGTCATGAAAATCAAGAAAGGCCGTAACATTCTTTACACGGCGGCCATCTTAACACTGTAAAATCCAACTTTATTATTTTCTGTTGTTAACAGTGGCATAAGTTCATGTGAATAACTCGATACTCATATTATTCAACAATAGATATACATAACAGTTGCTGCTTTGTCCCGTTATGGCTCCAGCAATCATTAACTTTTATCGTAACCATAATGCCGTGTATGGGCTAAATTTATAGAGTGGATTGGTAATTCAGCCGTGTATCTGCAACCCCTCTTTATAAAAGACACAACTAATATACATTTCATGCGACTCCATAACAAACTCTGTAACTGACAACATGCTATTCTTACACTATTTAACTCAATCTCCTAAATGGACCATCATTTCTTCACACATATTAAGTCCATTCGGCGTCTTAGTTCCCAAATCTATTATATATCTAGATTCCAGTCTTCTGAGCTTCCTGACTCTATCTCCGCCTCTAATTTGTACTGGTATCTGATCTAGACCAAAATATTGCAATAGATCCCTATTGCTGTTATGCTTCTCAGCAAAATGCCTCGCTACCGGGTAATTAACATCACCTTTAGCGATTGCCCTCGTGTGTTCTAATATTCTAAGTTCACAGAGTTGATTGTACTGCCTATGTAGTGAAGGCCACACGGGCACTGTAGGCAATACACCACATAGTTGGTCTGACATGTGAGATATTTTGAAATAGGTCTAGGTCTGGGTAATCCCGCTACTTCATAGGACAGTGTTCATTTGCTGATTATGCAGGCCTTGCATTTACTGCATGGATAGAAACCCTTAGGTTCCCTTAGGGTCCCTGATTTCTTATTCTCTGCTTGCAAATGACTCTGCAACAAATCATCTTTTATTGATCCTGCCCTTCTGAAAGTGATCCGGGTAGCAGGTGGAATATCACCCCCGATTACACTATCAGTTTTTCGGATATGCCATTTGCACATCAATATTGCTCTTAAGTCTTTGGCATTATCCGAGAAGGTAGTGATCATTCTAAAATTGTTATTACTCTCATTAACTCTCTCCTGTCTTTTCTAATTAGTTAGGATGTTTTTCCTCGCTAATTTACTCACTCTGTTGAGAGTATCCGATAGAAATTTGCTATTATAGCCCCTTTTAACAAATCTATTGATACTTTCACTTGAAGCTCTCTCAAAATCTTCCTCCATTGTGCTGTTCCGTTTCATTCTAAGCAATTCCCCATAGGGGATGCTCCTCACCAAGCCTGGTGAATGATTATTAGCAGCATGGAGGATTGGATTCCCCGCTCTTGGTTTGCGAAAAAGGAATACATGTACTGAATTATTCACTATATTAATTTGGAGATCTAGATAATTAACTGTGTCTGAACTGATGTCACCACTGAATTCCAAGTTTATCACATTCTTATTCATGCATTTAATGAAGTTGACAGATGACTCACTTGAGCCATCCCAAACAATACATAAATCGTCGATATACCTATACCAGGCGATGACCCTATTCATCTCCATCTCTCCTGGCAACCTGGACACCTGCTCCAACCACCAGCCTAAGAACAAGTTCGCATAGCTGGGGACGAAGCAGGTGCCCATCGCTGTCCCAGACACCTGGTGGTAATATTTGTCATCAAATATAAAAATATTGTTTTTTAAACAGAATTCAGGAAATCGTAACAGCATTTGATTATGTTCAGAAAATGTCATTAGTTTCTTTTTCAAGAAATGTGACACCGCTTCCAAACCATGTTCATGTTGTATTACTGTGTATAAGCTGGTAATGTCCAACACAATAAGTTTATACTCAGGTTTCCATTCATGTTTCTCTATACGCATCATAAAGTCTTGTGAGTCTCTTACATAGGCTGGTAAGGTTTTCACTAAAGGAGAGAGAAACGAGTCTATGAAGGTCGAGATATTTTCAGTAAGACTACCTTTCGAGGAGACAATTGGCCTCCCAGGCGGAGCATCCCTGTTTTTGTGTATCTTGGGAATGTGATAAAAGGTTGGCACTACTGGGTTCAAACATCTGAGGAATAAGTACTCATTCATATCCAGCATCGATTTGTCCAACCATGTCTTGATCATCACATGGTATCTCTCAATGCTGTTCAAATAAACCTCCTTAGAAACTTTTTGATAACATTTTTCATCCGAAAGCTGCCTTAATGCTTCCGTCTTGTAGTCAGATCTAGTTTGCAACACAACATTGCCACCCTTGGCCGATGGCTTAGAGATCACTGTCTTGTCATTGCTAAGGGTCTTCAATGCCTCACTTTGTTCTTTAGTGAGATTCGGTGTGATCCTCGCATGATTAAGTTGTGTTCTCAGTTTTAATAGATCTTTATTCACTGCTTCAGCAAAAACGTCTATTGCATCGGTGTTGGAACTGGGGTAGCCTGGCCTAGGGCAAGACTAACATTTCAGAGGCACAGTGTAAAGGTTGCAGACCACCCAACAGTAAAACCACGCAATAGCACTCAAAAAGAAAACGCTACACCAAAAATGTGGAAAAATAAGTACTGCTTTATAAAAATAATATTCTCTTTGTTGTCAGAATACACAGCTTAGAACAGTTCAGGTTACTTTAGAATCAGCAGTTACACCTTTTAGATTACTAGCAAATTATCATTTAGATTCAAAGTTGCATCACAATTGTCAGGAAATCAATAAAGGCACATTCAAAATATCAAATTGCCACACTAAACAGTATTAGCAGTGCATCTCATTAAGCTCTATAATTATTTACATTTCTCAACCATGCCTTACTATGGCTTTCAAAGAAGCAATGTCAGCATTTTACATTAGATTAGACCTTTAGGGATCCTTGTTCTGACAACCATACAATTCCCCTTTCTAGGCTTGTCACCTTCCCTATTAAAGAACAGGTATTCTTTGGATGAAGCCTGACTCTTCTAGCAAAGAGGTTTCCTTTACTTCCTCCTCCCTTCTGTCAGCTGATAAGATGACCAATCTAATTAGCTCCACATTATATTAAGACCTTCCAGGGTTTTCAAAGAGCGTTTTCCTCTCTTAAATGGTCACTTTATTTCCCTTCTGTTCAGGACTCGCTCCCCTGCCCTCTTGCCACTCTCCTTACTTGCACTTGATGATCCGGCCTTGCCAGAGAACGAGTGGTGAAGACCACATGACAGGTTAACGAGGCCCAGCCCCGGCGAGGCTCACCGGCCCCCAGGGCACCTCAGCTCCTCTCTGCCGCTCAAGCCAGCTCCTCTGGCGGTGCACGAGCGGAGAAAGGATTTTGCCCGCTTCCCCTGACAGCAGTCGGCTTCTTCACTTCCCCCCTCTCGCTCGCGCCGGCTCTTCTGTGTGGCGCTCGAGCGAGGGGGAGATTACCTCAGTAATTGCAGCGGTAACCGGCGCTCAGGGAAACCCCTCCGGCGCCTCTCCTCAGCGCTGATCTCACGGAACACTTCTCCAGGGGGCATGCGCTGTAGCGCTCAGCGGCGCCGCCTTCCACTGCACTCGCTCACAGAGCAGACGCTTTACTCCTGGGCCTGCCCACCTCTTCCACCCCTCCTTCCGGGGATTCCAGCATCAGCCAGGCATGCGCGAAGGCGCCGATCCTTAGTGTCTCACCGGGCTTTCCCTCGGCAACCGAGGGTTGCACAGACACACAACCGAAGTGCGGAAGGCGCCCCTGGGGTCCCGCTCACGGTGAGCTCGGCGCCCACTGCCCCTTCCAGATGGCGTTCCACCACGGAACTAGGATAGCTCACCAGGCGCTGGCTCCACTCCTCAGTAAGTGAATGGTGACTCCCTGTGGGAGGATTGGAGGAAGGGGACAGACACTGAGTCCAGGGCAGTCTGGTATTGAGGCCCAAATTAAAAGGTGGGGGCCACAAGGATTAACCCTACACTGGTTGAGGGAACCACAGAGGATTCCTTTCACTGGGCAGAGGAATGCGCTCCGCAGCGCTGCAGTCTCCTTCTCCTCAAACTTCCCCTATCAGGTTTAGGCAAGGGGCAAGCTAGGCACCCAGGGTCTCCAGTAACCTCTTAACAGCGGGGTCAGGACAAGTAACTCAAAAGGGGATAGTGAGGTGATCCAGTCAGGCAGCTTCCCTATCCAGGAGGTCAACCCTAAGTCTAGCCTCTTCCCACCCTTAGCTACAGCCTGTCCTCCAGCTGACTCTCTCAGGTAGACAAAATGGCTGCCCCGCATTCCGCCTTATATAGGCTGACCCTCAGTGGTCCAGAATGGACAAGAAGGTTCTAGAACGCCCTATGCTAGGCTATGGCCAAGTTCTGAGTGTGACAGTTAGGGCAGTTGGTGGCCACCATTTTAGGTGGTGCCAACTTTCCTGTCAGAACAGGCCTCTGGGCCTGAGGTGAAAAATTATGAGGGGGGAAAAGAGCACCTATCCCCCTGGCCAACACCTACAAAAAGTCAGTAGACAAAAATTATCCAGGGTATGAGGGGCAAAAAGGGGACAAAATAAATATTAATTAGGAGGGACTACGTCAAAAAGCCAGACAGGTCTAACACGCGTCCCCCCCAGCTGAAAGTGGGGAGAACTACCCAACCCCTTGGGAGTCCTCATCACTAAGGCGGAAATACCTGGAGAGACCGTCTGCATTGGCGTGGTCCACTCCAGACCGATGTTCCACCCGGAAGTCCATTCCCTGTAGGGAGATGGACCACCTCAACAGCTTGGGATTTTCCCCCTTCATTTGCATCAGCCAACGAAGGGGTCGGTGGTCAGTCTGAACCAGGAAGTGCGAGCCAAAGAGGTATGGTGGCAGCTTCTTCAGAGCCCACACCACCGCAAAAGCTTCCCTCTCAATGGCACTCCACTTCTGTTCCCGGGGAAGCAGTCTCCTGGATAAGAAGACTACAGGTTGATCCAGGCCCTCTTCATTTAGTTGCGATAACACTGCCCCAATGCCATGTTCTGATGCATCTGTTTGGACAATGAACTCCTTGGAGAAGTCTGGGGCCTTCAGGACCGGTGCCGCACACATCGCCTGCTTCAATTTCTCGAAAGCTTGCTGACAAGCTCCCGTCCAAACTACCCGTCGAGGTTGTTTCTTGGAGGTGAGCTCTGTGAGGGGCGCTACAATAGTGCCATACCCCTTCACAAAGCGACGGTAGTAGCCTGTGAGGCCCAGGAAAGCTCGGACCTCAGTCTGTGTCTTGGGGGGTTCCCAGGCCATGATTGCCTCAATCTTCGCCTGCAGGGGCTGCACAGTCCCCCTACCCACCAAGTGTCCAAGGTACACAGCCGACCCCTGCCCAATCTGGCATTTGCTGGCCTTGATTGTCAATCCAGCTTGTCTCAGGGCCTGGAGAACTGCTTGCAGATGCTGCAGATGGTCCTCCCAACTGCTACTGAAGACAGCAATGTCATCCAAGTAAGCAGCAGAGAAACTCTCCATTCCAGAGAGGACCTGGTTCACCAGCCGCTGAAATGTGGCAGGGGCGTTCTTGAGCCCAAAGGGCATTACACAGAACTGGTAGTGTCCCTCAGGTGTGGAGAAGGCTGACCTTTCCCTTGCTCCATCTGTCAAGGAGATCTGCCAGGACCTTGAAGTGAGGTCAAAGGTACTCAGATATTGGGCAGCTCCTAGCCGGTCAATCAATTCATCCGCCCTAGGGATCGGATGAGCATCAGTCCTTGTCACTGAATTCAGTCCTCGGTAATCCACACAGAACCTCAGTTCAGGTGTGGTGCCTGGTGGTGCGGCTTTTGGCACGAGCACCACCGGACTGGACCAAGGGCTGTTGGAAGGTTCAATAACTCCCAGCTCTAGCATCTTGGCAACCTCTCCATGGATGCTAGCCTTCACCTTGTCAGACAGCCGGTAGGTCTTCGACTTCACTGGTGGGCTGTCTCCTGTGTCCACGTCATGGGTACACAGGTGAGTCCTTCCCGGGACAAGGGAGAACAACGAAGAGTACTGCTCCAGGATCTGGCGGCAGTCCTCCCGTTGCTCAGGAGTTAGAGTAGGAGAGAGAATCACTCCCTCCACTGACCCATCCTTCTCTTGAGACGAAAAGAGATCTGGGAGAGGTTCGCTTTCCGCTTCCTCTTCCCCGTCAGTCACCATCATCAACATGACTTCGGGCCTCTCATGGTGGGGCTTGATGCGGTTGGCATGCAGCACCCATAGGGGCTGTCGAGGGGTCTTAAGGTCCACCAGGTATGTGGCCTTACCCTTCTTCTCCAACACCTCAAAGGGGCCTGTCCAGCGATCCTGGAGGGCGCTAAGCTCTCCAGGCTCCATCACCCACACTTTCTGGCCAGGCTCCAATTCCACCTGGTGAGCATTGTGGTCATACCACTCCTTCATGACTGCCTGGCTGGCCTCCAAGTTGTCAGAAGCTTGCTTCCACAACTTCGCCATTTGGCTCCTGAAGGCCAGCATGTAGCTCACCACATCCTGGGGGGGTTTCCTGGGAGACTTCTCCCAACCATCCTTCACCAGGCTGAGAGGACCGCGTACAGGGTGCCCATACAGAAGTTCAAAGGGGCTGAAGCCCACTCCCTTCTGGGGCACTTCCCTGTGGGAAAAGAGTAAACAGGGTAGGAGGACGTCCCATTTCCTCCGCAGGCTTTCGGGCAGACTTCTGATCATGCCCTTCAAGGTTTTATTAAACCTCTCAACCAGTCCATTCGACTGGAGGTGATAAGGAGTGGTGAACCGGTAGGTCACTCCACACTCCTTCCACATTGCCCGCATGTAAACTGACATGAAGTTGGTCCCCCTGTCAGACACAACTTCCTTGGGAAATCCCACTCGGGTAAAGATTCCCATTAGGGCTCTTGCCACTACAGGTGCAGTGACTGTCCTCAGAGGTATTGCCTCTGGGTACCGTGTGGCATGATCCACCAAAACCAGGATAAACCTGTGACCAGCTGTTGTTGGTGGATCCAAAGGCCCTACAATGTCGATGCCCACCCTCTCAAAGGGTGTGCTGACGACTGGAAGTGGTTCCAGGGGAGCCTTTAGCTTCACCCCTGTTTTCCCACTGGCCTGGCAGGTTACACATGTCCGACAGTAAGTGTTGGACGCCACTTTCATCTGAGGCCAGTAAAAGTGGAGGACAAGCCGTGCAAAGGTCTTGTCCTGGCCTAAGTGTCCTGCCAGGGGTATGGCATGAGCCAATTCCAAAAGAAAGGCTCGATACTGTTGCGGGACTACCAAGGCCCTTGATGAACCAGGCAAGGGTACCTTGGGTTCACTGTAGAGGAGTCCATCCTCCCAGTAAATATGGTAGTGTCCCGTAACATCACCTGCTGCTTGGGCTTCAGCCTGTCGCCTCAGTCCCTCAAGGGTGGGGCACTCCCTCTGCCCCTTACAGAATTCCTCTCTGGTAGGACCTCCCTCCACATGCCACTCCGCAGGGATGGGTAAATCTTCCAGAGAGTCTACTTCCCCCTCCACGGACTCCTGGTCCACCACCGCAGGTGGCCGATCTGTCACACGGGGTGTGGAAGCCGGATCAGGCTTTCTCTGTCTCCGGGTCTGTCCCTTCTTAGCAGCGGGTTGGGCCATTGTTCCAGACTCCAACCCAGGCAAACTCCCTCTCCGGGCAGTCGCAGACCGTGTGCTTGCACAGGCCCAGTCAGGTGTACCCAGCATCGCAGAATGCGTCCGGTATTCCACCTCTCTCCAAGTGTTGTGTTCCATGTCATTCCCCAACAGACAATCGGCTGGCACGGCAGGGCTTACGGCAACTCGAAGTGAACCTGCAACCCCCTCCCACTCAAAGGGAACCTCAGCCACTGGATAGTGGCCCACTCTGCCATCAGCCATCGCGGCGGGGTGGAGTACATTAGGAACAACCTGCTCTGGAGACACCAGCTGACTTCTCACCATAGTCATACTGGCTCCTGTATCTCTCAGAGCCTCCCCTCACTGGCCATTGATGGTGACCCATTGCCCATACTTTGTAGTATTTGGGGGCACCTGGATCTTTGGAACCATCTCCCTCTCTCCCAGGGACACTAGGGTGACACCCGCCCACTGACCCCCCTTATCTAAGGGCAACTCCTCCCCGAGCGCTACACTAGCTACTCCCGGTAACTTCCCTCCGGTGGGAGGGGGTGGTCTCTTTGGGCATCTGACATCCCCCTTATAATGTCCAACACCACCACATTCAAAACAGTGGAGAACCCTTGGCTGCTGGCTTTGGCCAGGATTAGGGTTTCTGGGCGGGTTTGCCCTAGGGGTGAAACCTGCTCCCTTCCCTTGGAAGTTATTTTGGGGACCTTTAGAGAACTCTTTCTTTTTCTCCCCCCCTCCTTCTTCTGGGGGGGCGCCCTGTCCGGCTTTTTGAGATTCCCCTCCAGTCCCCTTGGAGGACACCCGGGTACTTGCCCAGATGTCCGCCTCCTCTGCAAGCTTCCGGGGATTGGTCAGCTTGCTGTCCACCAGGTGTTGGCGCAGCTCGGGAAAACATTTCTCGAGGAGGTGTTCTCTCAAAAATAGATCGTACAGCCCCTCATAATCTTCCACCTCACTGCCCTTGACCCAACCCTCTAAGGCCTTTCTGGCGTAGTCAAGGAAGTCCACCCAGTTCTGGGTGCTTAATTTGTGGCTCCCCCTGAACTTCTGACGGTACCTTTCTGGGGTAAGCCCGAACTTCCTTAACAACGCCAGCTTCATGGTGGGGTAGTTAGTTTGTTCCTCGGGTTCCAGGGCCAGCAAGGTTCCAGGGCCAGCGGGAGGCATGTACTTGTACAAACTACCCCCCCAGTGCTTCTCCTGCACCCCATGAACCCTCAGTGAAACATCATAAGCAGCCAGCCACTTAGCTATATCGTCCCCCTGACTGAAGCTCGCTATCAGGTCTTTTGGTAAATAGGGTTTGGTCTCCCTGGCTGTCTCCTTTGGTTCGCTGCCACCATTCCTTTCAGGAGAGGACCCCCGTCGCAGGCTTTGGAGCTCCAGTTCCTTCAGTCTGAACTCGTGGGCCATCCTCCTCTCCTCTTTCTCCTGCTCCAACTTAGCCAACTCCCATCTCAACTGTCTTTTCTCCCTCCTATCTGTAAGCTCGGCTTCAGTTAAGCTTCCCCCAGAGGCGCTACTGCCCCTTCTGGGGTAGGACACTGGTCCTGGGAGTAAGTTTTCCCCTTCAGTGTGGAATAACTCATCTATCCCCCCCACCGTGTCCTGGTCTACCCCCTCTTCCTCCTCCTTCTTTTCTTGGTGTGCCTCCACCCAAGCCCTAAGACTGGTCTGGAGCTCCCCCTTCCTGGCACCATGTTTGAAAAATACCCCCATTTGCTGGCAGAACATTTTCAACTGTGACACAGAATAGACCTCTAGGTTTTCCACAGCGAACTCCATCTTGAGTCAGGCAAACCTAGATAACACACCAGAAATTGCAGAGTTGCAAGGGCAACCTAAAGCCACCTCCACCCACCACCAGGAACAAATTTGGAAAAATCAAAAAGACAAATTGGGAGGGCCGCAAGGAGAAAACTCCTGGTGTAGGTTTAGTGTATTGCGTTGAATTACTATTGAGTAGCTGCAACCAAGTCAGTATCCCACCGCTAGGCACCAATCTGTTGGAACTGGGGTAGCCTGGCTTAGGGCAAGACTAACATTTCAGAGGCACAGTGTAAAGGTTGCAGACCACCCAACAGTAAAACCACGCAATAGCACTCAAAAAGAAAACGCTGCACCAAAAATGTGGAAAAATAAGTACTGCTTTATAAAAATAATATTCTCTTTGTTGTCAGAATACACAGCTTAGAACAGTTCAGGTTACTTTAGAATCAGCAGTTACACCTTTTAGATTACTAGCAAATTATCATTTAGATTCCAAGTTGCATCAAAATTGTCAGGAAATCAATAAAGGCACATTCAAAATATCAAATTGCCACACTAAACAGTATTAGCAGTGCATCTCATTAAGCTCTATAATTATTTACATTTCTCAACCATGCCTTCCTATGGCTTTCAAAGAAGCAATGTCAGCATTTTACATTAGATTAGACCTTTAGGGATCCTTGTTCTGACAACCATACAATTCCCCTTTCTAGGCTTGTCACCTTCCCTATTAAAGAACAGTTATTCTTTGGATGAAGCCTGACTCTTCTAGCAAAGAGGTTTCCTTTACTTCCTCCTCCCTTCTGTCAGCTGATAAGATGACCAATCTAATTAGCTCCACATTATATTCAGACCTTCCAGGGTTTTCAAAGAGCGTTTTCCTCACTTAAATGGTCACTTTATTTCCCTTCTGTTCAGGACTCGCTCCCCTGCCCTCTTGCCACTCTCCTTACTTGCACTTGATGATCCGGCCTTGCCAGAGAACGAGTGGTGAAGACCACGTGACAGGTTAACGATGCCCAGCCCCGGCGAGGCTCACCGGCCCCCAGGGCACCTCAGCTCCTCTCTCCCGCTCAAGCCAGCTCCTCTGGCGGTGCACGAGCGGAGAAAGGATTTTGGCCGCTTCCCCTGACAGCAGTCGGCTTCTTCACTTCCCCCCTCTCGCTCGCGCCGGCTCTTCTGTGTGGCGCTCGAGCGAGGGGGAGATTACCTCAGTAATTGCAGCGGTAACCGGCGCTCAGGGAAACCCCTCCGGCGCCTCTCCTCAGCGCTGATCTCACGGAACACTTCTCCAGGGGGCATGCGCTGTAGCGCTCAGCGGCGCCGCCTTCCACTGCACTCGCTCACAGAGCAGACGCTTTATTCCTGGGCCTGCCCACCTCTTCCGCCCCTCCTTCCGGAGATTCCAGCATCAACCAGGCATGCGCGAAGGCGCCGATCCTTAGTGTCTCACCGGGCTTTCCCTCGGCAACTGAGGGTTGCACAGACACACAACCGAAGCGCGGAAGGCGCCCCTGGGGTCCCGCTCACGGCGAGCTCGGCGCCCACTGCCCCTTCCAGATGGCGTTTCACCACGGAGCTAGGACAGCTCACCAGGCGCTGGCTCCACTCCTCAGTAAGTGAATGGTGACTCCCTGTGGGATGATTGGAGGAAGGGGACAGACACTGAGTCCAGGGCAGTCTGGTATTGAGGCCCAAATTAAAAGGTGGGGGCCACAAGGATTAACCCTACACTGGTTGAGGGAACCACAGAGGATTCCTTTCACTGGGCAGAGGACTGCGCTCCGCAGCGCTGCAGTCTCCTTCTCCTCAAACTTCCCCTATCAGGTTTAGGCAAGGGGCAAGCTAGGCGCCCAGGGTCTCCAGTAACCTCTTAACAGCGGGGTCAGGACAAGTAACTCAAAAGGGGGATAGTGAGGTGATCCAGTCAGGCAGCTTCCCTATCCAGGAGGTCAACCCTAAGTCTAGCCTCTTCCCACCCTTAGCTACAGCCTGTCCTCCAGCTGACTCTCTCAGGTAGACAAAATGGCTGCCCCGCATTCCGCCTTATATAGGCTGACCCTCAGTGGTCCAGAATGGACCAGAAGGTTCTATGCTAGGCTATGGCCAAGTTCTGAGTGTGACAGTTAGGGCAGTTGGTGGCCACCATTTTAGGTGGTGCCAACTTTCCTGTCAGAACAGGCCTCTGGGCCTGAGGTGAAAAATTATGAGGGGGGAAAAGAGCACCTATCCCCCTGGCCAACACCTACAAAAAGTCAGTAGACAAAAATTATCCAGGGTATGAGGGGCAAAAAGGGGACAAAATAAATAATAATTAGGAGGGACTACGTCAAAAATCCAGACAGGTCTAACAATCGGGAATTGTGACTTAGGTTTAAAATTGCTCTGATCCTTGTCTTGATTTAAACCTAACCGTCGTGTTCTTTTAACTTCATCCTGTGTAACTGTGCCCAATGGATCTATGTTGTGATCTGTTTGTAATTCGTGCATCAATTCTAATGCTGCAAGATTTTCTCCGGCTAGAGCATCAGTTGCTCTTACAGTTAGAAATTGTTTCTTGGGTTTATAAGAAGTAGGTTTCATTTTGAAGAATTTGTAAAGTTTGAATATCCTTGTTAGTTTAAAAAGGTCCATTTTAGTTTGTGTATACTCCATGGCATTTGAGGGACAAAAGGTTAGGCCGAGTTTTAATACTTCCTCCTCAGCCTGTGTAAGGGTTCTTGTTGTTAAATTGACAATAGTAAGATTGTCTAATTCCACTTCTTGCCATGATTGTTGCGTGTGGCTCTGCTTGGAGCTTTTGCCTTTCCGCTTGTACCCGCCCCTCCTTGTTTTACTTTTTCTTCTTCCGGGGGTCGGCTCTTGCCTCCTCGTAACCACGTCTGCCTCATGATAAGAAATTCCTCCTGAAAAGGAGTTCTTCTTACTTTTCTTTGAGCCCCTCCATCGTCTGAGGAATCATCCGGGGTGACCTCGGATTCTGAGGTTTCCACTCATTCCTTCACTGGCTCGGAGGCTTGGGCTCTAAATGCTTTACGTGTCTCTTCAAATATTTTTGCAAACGTTAGCACTCTGCCCTGGGCATAATCGCGCTCATCGCGTTCGAACTTTTACTGTTTTCGTGTTCTTATTTTGGCTTCATACTTTGCAATTCTTTTAATCATTTGTTCCTTGAATTCCTCAATCTTTTTCTTGTCTGACTCCAAGTCAATTTCCGCCTCCATTTTTTCAATTTCTTGTAGAGCTTTTTCACAATCGCTCCACGCGAATTTGACCAGGATAAACAGCATGCCTTTGCTATATTCAGCGGTATGTGCCGCCCAATCATCCAAGAGTTTAGGGTCTGGATTTTCATAGGCTGGAATCGTGTAGATCCGTAGACCCCTCGGTACACGATCTACATCTATATAACTTTGTAGGGAGGTGGCCTCCCACCACTTCCTTAGTTCACGTTCATACAATCTTTCTAAAGCCGTGAATTTCGTTATAAAGTTAGCTGATATGGGTGTCATTTTCGCCCCCTCCTGGGTGTTGTCTGGCAGGGTTTTCTTTTTGAACATGCCTTGTGCTGCTTCTCGGCGTTCATTTACATTCAATTGCTGGAGCCATAACGGGACAAAGCAGCAATTGTTGTTATGTATATGTATTGTTGAATAATACGAGTATCGAGTTATTCACATGAACTTATGCCACTGTTAACAACAGAAAATGATAAAATTGGATTTTACAGTGTTAAGATGGCCGCCTTGTAAAGAATGTTATGGCCTTTCTTGATTTTCATGACACATTGAGATCATGTGACACTTTGAACAACCAATAGCTTAAAAGAATATGTTTCAATGGAGGCTTTATATATATATATATATATATAAAAAGAACACCCACGCCACAGTACACGTAGAAGCCCACACTCCAAATAGGTAAAATATACATTGGATTTCCTATCTGGGCTGTAAGCTTCTACTTGTGTTGCGGAGCGGGTGCTGCTTTTTCATGTATATGGGGGTCCTGCATCCCTTTGCCTCACACCGATCTCATCAGGTGGACGTGGCTGGATGACTGACAGGAGACAAACTGTGCGGATATATATATATATCACTGTGACGAAGCACGTCATGCTGAGAGCCAATTAAAGCAGCTTTCTTCTTGGTGAACCCGTGGGTGCCCGACTTTTCTTTCGAAAGTAAGAAGAGTGTTGTTTTGTGTTTTGGTGCGGCCACAAGCACCTGTGGGCACCCATCCCTGAAGAGTTCGGCGATAGTGTGGCAAGCTCTTGGTTTCTCTAAAGACATTTTGGAAAGCGCTGAACTGCCACACATCCACCCTGCCCTTCCATCAATTTGGGACTGTGATTACACTGAGGATTTCTACTTACTTAAGTGGTCTCCAGGGCTTGATCCGGAATGTTAGCGGTGGGATGAGGTTCCCGGAGAGCTGCTTGTCATCCACTACAGACTGCAGTGGGGGGAAAGCAGACACCGCCCACTGGGGAAGTAGTAACACTTCTGTGTCTGCTCTTTGCAGACTCGGAGCCCTGAGTCTGAGACATCCCCCTCATGTCGTGTCAGCAATGCCTAAGCCTATCGGAGTGGGGCATGTGTTGTTTAAAAGTGGACGATTAATTCATTTCATGGTTTGGCAAGCATCTGATGAAGTCACTATGACGAAACTTGTCATGCTGAGAGCCAATTAAAGCGGCATTCTTCTTAGTGAACCTGTGTGTGCCCGACTTTTCTTTCGGAAGTAAGAGGAGTGTGGTTTGATATATATAAATATATATATATATATATATATCTATATATATATATATATATATATATATATATATATATATATATATATATATATATATATATATATATATATATATATATATATATATAAATATTCACTAAAAACAGATGTTTCAGGGACGTTATAGTTAGTTGGAGATTTCACTCGTACAAAACCAGTGAAAATCTGCCGTTATATTTAGTTGAGCTAACTATAACTCGTGCCCAAACAATGCACTGCTGGATTCAAGCTAGCCTGGTTGAAGAAGGGTGACATACCCTGAAAACAGTCCCAGGATACTTGTATATGGTCCAGGGAGGACCTGGCCTGGCAGTTTTAGTCTGGATTGTTCCCATGGGGCACATGGTCAAGACTGATTGACATATGGCTCGGTTCAAGCTGGGCAAAAGAACAATGGATTTAACCCAGATCTTTTGACTGTGGGAGAATGTTTCCATTGTCAGCATTCCATCCATCGTTTGTTTGCTGTAACACTTTTCACCCTAAGTGGGATGGGTATGCCGAGACGTGGGTCCCTTGCTCACTGTGCCACTGGATAGCCTGGCTGAAGAAGGGTGACATACCCTGAAACCGGTCCCAGGATGCTTGTTTCCAGTCCAGGGAAGACCTGGCCTGGCAGTTCGGTCTGGACTGTTTCCATGGGGCACAGGATCAAGACTGATTTGCATATGGCTGGGTCCAAACTGGGGTGGCGAATTGGGCAAAAGAACGATGGATTTAACCCAGATCTCTTGACTGGGGGATAATGTTTACATTGTCATCATTCTGTCCATAATTTGTTTGCTGTATCACTTATTACATCACTCATGACATGGTCAGTGACATCACTGATGTCATCACTGATGAAATCTCAAATGACATCACTGGTGACATCATTCAGTGACTGTGTGTTTCTGTAAACTTTATATATATTTTATATATATATAGGCCAAGATGTATTGAAGAATGAGTGGGTGTATGACTGTCTGAATGGATGATTTAGTAGGTTTGTGACTGACTGTATAAGTGAGTAAATAAACATGTCTTTCTAATACATGGGTGGCTGATTAATTTGCATGAATGTTTATTACAGTCTGTGAGTTTGTATGTAAGTGGTTGCTTAGGTTGTGAGTAGCTATATGAGTGTCTATATGGGTTTTTGATTGATTGTCTGAGTACCTGACAGGGTGCCTGAGTGTCTGTGTGGGTGAGTGGGGTCTGTGTGACTCCCTGCATGGATGTGTGAGTGGGTGATTCACTGGGTGTATGGGTTTAAGAGTATATCTGTGAGGGGCTGTATGGGTGGGTGAGTATGTCTATGGCTGTGTTGGTGACTGAATGGATGTCTCAGTGGTACATATGTGAGTAACTACACACGTGAAAGACAGTATATGTGAGTGTTGGAGTATATACATGACTACATGTGAGAGTGAGTGATTGTGAGAGTGGCTGTATGGATGAGTGTCTGCTTGTATCAATGATTGTATAAGAGAGTAAGTATATGTTAAAATCTCTATAAATAAGTGAGGTGGTGAGTGTATAACTGTGTAGGAGAGTAAATGACAGTGTGAGTGATTCTTTGCATGACTGACTAACTGTGTGAGTAACTGTATGGGTGAGTGGTGGTGTGTGAGTGTTTTATTGGGTGTGTGAGTGCATATGATAGAGGCAGTATTGATGAGTGACTGCATGTATGAATGACTGTATGGATAAGAGAGTGGATGTGTGTGTAGACCTAGGAATCAGTGAGTCGGTCTGTAGTAACTGGTATTGGTGTGTCTACGATGTAGAAAAAGGTCGTTTTTTAAATGCTAATTTCAAAGTATAATGTCCTAAAATATTTAATACTTATAAAAAGAACGTAATGTTTTCTCTTTTCTAAAATATAAATATATATATATACTGTGCATACTGTGAGCCCAATAGGATATCAATAAAGAAAATAAACACTAAAAAAATATGGTGTTTCCAATGGAGAGATCTAAATACTCCATACTAGGTATTAACTAAAAAAGGTAAAAACAATCTTGCGACGAGACTGCCTAGTTCACCTGATAAAGAATAAAAAGAATATCCTCAGTGTGTGGTGTATCCTATCTACAAAGCAAATAGTAACCAGAAAAACAATGCATTTGACTCACCTCTGCCCTCTCTGGTATTCTCAATTAGACTACTAGCAAAGAGGAACACCTACGGGATCACAGGCTTGTCCAAGGTATATCGTCATTGACGCCTTGTCTATCATTATGTAATTTGAACACCCATTTCTGTACTTTTATAAACAGGATTGTAAGAGTGCAAAAGAAATGTCTGGGTGATTGTATGAAAGCAGAGGTAATGTTTGGGTAATTTGACGACTGCATGTCTAATGTCTGAGTGATTGCATCAGTACAAGGGTAGTGCCTAGATAATTGAAGGAGTGCATGCATAATGCCTGAGTGACTGTATAACTGCAAGGGTAGTGTCTGGGTGATTGGAGGAGAGGAACAATAGAACATGTGATTTTATAAGTGCATGGGTAGTGGTTTTGGTGGATTGGCATCTTTCTATACACTAAAAATCTTGCTCAAAATTCTGCCATTTATACCGTTATCACTTAGGAAAACAGTTGTCGGGCCCTGGTCCTTTCCAGAGTCACTATTGTAACACCCTGTATTTAGGAGCTGATAAAGGACAGATTGCTAAACTTCAGACACTTCAGAACTCCGCTGCCCGGGTTCTGCTTGATTTGCCTAAACATCATCCCACTTCTGCGGCTATCAAGCATTGCCACTGGCTCCCAGTCCGTCAGAGAGTGAACTTCAAGGCACTTTGGCTAGTGAATAAAGCTCTGTACGAGGGTGGAGCTGCAGATATTCAAACCCTATTTCCTTCATACCAACCACAACGCTGTCTCAGGTCTGCCAATGCAGGATTTGGTTCAAGTTCCAAAAAAAGAGAAAGCCAGATGGGGAGAAAGGGTTTTTTATATCAAGCTTCCATCTTATGGAACTCCATCCCCTTGACAATTAGATTACAATCAAGCAGGGCTCTTTTCAGGAAATCAATAAAGACCTGGCTCTTTCTAATGCCATAAGATCCCTCAGTTACATGGTTGGCTTTCACTCACCTCAGCGCCAGGACTCCTCGGCAATAGTGTGCTTTATAAGCATTTCAGTCAGTCAGTCAGTCAGTGGAGTGTATTGCTCCTGACTGGGTAATTGGAGGAGTGCATGGGTATTGTCTATGTGATTGGAGGATAGTATGGATAGTGTCTATGTGATTGAAAGAGTGCATGGGTAGTGCATGGGTGATTGGATGAGTGCATGGGTAGTGTTAGGGTTATTGCATGAGTGGATAAGTAGAGCCTGGGACATTAAAAGAGTGGATTGGTAAAGGTTGCATGATTTTGTAAGTGCATGGGTATTGGTTGTCGGATTTTGTAACTGCATGGATAATGCATAGGTGGTTACATGAGTGTAGAGGTAATGTATGGGTTATTGGAAGAGTGCATAGTTAATGCTTGAGTGATTGCATGTGTCATATGGTTACTACGTTTCTATATATTGTGTTAAATTAGCATGTGCTAATTAAATGTTTAAACGCCATATTTTCTTTCTGCTTCAGTTTGCACACGACACCTAATTGTTATTGTAGCTTTCAACCTAGACGAAAGATGTGATTTATTTGAGAATAATATGTTATTGCCCTGGTATCAGTCGTGCTTGGTACACTTGGTACAACTGTCTGCACACCGAGAACTGCACACTCTAAGAATAACCTAACACAAGGTTGCTGAAGGCCTGATCCTCGCACCACGTTAGTCATAACACAAATAATGTTGCTGCCAACATTGGGCTCTACGTGGGTTTAAGATAGAGTTACAGGGAAGGAAACAACACACTTGATGCTTGGTATGCAGAGAGCTGGTAGCTGTTGATGTGATCTCCTCCCTTTGAGAATTAGAGGTATGGGGCCGCCCTGCTAAGAACCCAAACGAGACCTTCTTAGATATAAAATAATATGCTAATTAGGGTGCGCGAAATATAGGTGATACAGAATTCTATAGATTTTTGCATCATAACATGCTATCACCTTTTGCTTATTATGGATTAGTGACTATGCTGCTAACTCTGATTTTTATAATATGTATGTTGATATTATACAAGATATTGCGTTTGAGAATGCTGCGTTGAAAAATAAACATTTCAAACTTGCACGTGTGTTCTTTGCCTCCCAGTTTCGGTTTGTAATGATTATATAACGAAAGAGTGTTCATGTGTTCCACGATACCTGAGGTATTCTAAGTTCATGTTCTGGATTGTCTAATTCATTGGTAAGTTATTACTACCGATGAGACACTGTAGCAAGCTTGGTAAGGGGATTTCTGAAACAAAAGTGAGTTTTGGGTCACCCTAACTCACCCAGGTTCTAGATCTCTGTGCACAGTTCTGTGGGATAACGGAAACCCTGCTACATGGCGCCCATACGTTGATTGGCTTTATATCATGACACTCAAGTAGTATATCATTCAAACCTTAACGCCTTCATTCCCGTTTCCGGAAAACGGCAGTGTCGGAAAAACCTGCCTATTTTTGAAATAGGTCTTTTTCAAGCTTGAATCTATCTGTAAACGGTTTCTTTGAATTACTACCCAGTTGTGCTACTAAGTATTCTTTGTGTTTTCACTTTCCTGTGCTGACATGGCACAAGCCGTGGACATCCCGCAGCATAGTCGCATTGCGGTGCGTGACCATTTGCGGATGTATGATGTTCCTGTGGAAGGCTTGGCTGTCGTTCTGGTGGTGAGTGCGGAACATGCTTACCCGTACGAACTGTTTTATTTGTGGGTGACGTTTCCGCCAGTGGACGCTAATTCTGGAGTGTTCCATACATACACTGCTTCAGCTGTACCGGTTGCGTATGCTCCGTACAGAGCACTGGAGGTTCCTATTGATGCTTGGCAGCATGGAGTTTGGTTTGGTGGCGCCCTACCACACTCATTATCGGCTTCGAGGTTAGGTCCTTTGTCCATTCCGGGCACACCTTGGCCCGCTTTGGCTGGATTCACTCCTCACCCTCAACGCGCCACTTGTAACGTGGCTGATCTGCGGCGGCTTCATGAAGTCGCGGTGGAAGTGATTAGAGCGCTTGTTCATTACACTAGCCGTAATGTTCAGGACGCGGCCCCACGGGGCGCACAGCTTCGTGCAGAACATGCTGGTCTGAAAATCAATCCGGTCATGGTAAATTCCGTGATGGGTAAAAAGCCCCAGGAAAAGGATGATTTTCCGTTCTGGCTCGCTGAGAAATTCGGCCAGCTGGAAGCTATGTTTCCCAACACGAGTCCGGGTGATAAACACCGGATTCTTACACTAAGTTTACCGAAAGATTTGGCTCCTGAACTTGTTGACTGTGAGACCTGGGGCAAGACTTTTGCAGCGGTCTATTCGAGGTGCTATGGCTCCCCGTCTGTGACCAATCTAGGTGGGGTCCTTAAACGTGTTCAAGACGAACACGGACCGGAGTCGGCTGTTGAATTGGGTATGCGCCTGTGTGGCTCCTTTGATGTGGTTTGCGATCTGATCCTTGCGAATGTCAAGGGGGATGCAGTGAACTTTCAGGTGGCTAACGCATTGACGTTGGTTCCCGAGGCCGAACGACCCAGACGGTTGGCAAGGATAATTGTAGCTGCTTACAAAATGGTTGGCCGCAATGCAATGGGGGTTAAAGCTTTTCCTGATAAGGAGAAGAAGCAGCCCCAGGGTCAGACATCGGAAACTAGTGGTCAACAAAAGTCCAAGAAACAAAATTGGCCTAAAAAACAGAATCAGGGTAAGCAACAACAACAACAAACACAGGTTTCTGCTCCTGCGTCTCCGTTGCCTGCGCAGTCGGATCGTGTTTATGATTTGCGCGACCGCGCGATGATTAAATCGCCTGAGAGGTTTCAGGCTTCTGACCAACGCTCTCCTCGTTCCTTTCAGGACTCATCGGCTCTGTCAACCGGTGGTGGAGGGGGCGGCAGGGGCCGGGGTGGCCAGCAAGGACGTGGTCTGCCCTGCCCGCGAAACGGTGGAGAGCAGCAGGAAGGCTCTACGCCCAAGAGACCTCAGTTTGCCACGAAGAAAGTCGCCGCCCTGACAGCGCATCGTTATGCCCCAGATAGTGAGAACGCGGCTTCGGAATCTGACGTGGGCTCTGACCTTGCTGGACAGCGCAGCAGAGATTACCATAGTGAGAGAGGCCCTCCGTCCACTGTTGAAGGTGACAGCGACTGATACTTATGTTGTGATTGAAACTGCTGATACGCATGTTGCTCCCCCTGAACGTCTTTTTGAAATTGTCCTGTTAATTGAAGGTGACATGCAGCGGACTGTAAAAGGGGTATTTTGGGAAAATCTCTCGTCTACGTATGACATTTTGCTTTCGGAGGCTGACTGGCCCCCACCTTTTGTTCTCGCAGCTCCGCGAGGGGAGGAGGTAATCCTACCCAGTTTCGAGCACACTGTGCCGAGAGTGGAAGCTCTGCATTTTGCAGAAGAGTGGGCTCTGGCGCTTGCGCCGGCTGTGTACCGCAATCAGTGTGGCTGGGATAAATTGTCACCGAGCCACGAGATTCCTTTACGGTCTCAACCACAGCCTCAACCTCAATATCCCATACGGCGCGAAGCCAAAGCTTCAGTCGCGGCTATCCTTGAACGATTGGAATATCAAGGTGTAATTGAAACGTGTGTGTCACCGATGAATAACCCCCTTTTTACTGTAAACAAGCCGGATGGCTCATATCGTTTGGTTTTGGATTATAGGCATTTGAACTCGCATTGCCGTAACTGCGCAGTACAGAATACTCATGGCTCTGCGTTAGTGAATAGTCTTGAGCGTAAACGGTTCAAAACCACGCTTAACATTTCCAATGGTTTTTATGCCCATAGGTTAGACAGTCTAAGTTCCCAATGGACCAGTTTTACATGCGGCGGTGTGCAAAAAATGTTTCGGCGTCTTCCAATGGGCTATAAGAACAGTCCTGGAGTGTTCTCCGCCCGCATAATCTCTCTTTTGGAGAGCTTCGACCCAGTTGCTTGTTCGTATGTGGATGACATTTATCTCACAGACGACGATCTTTGGGAGCATCTGTGTCGAGTAAATAGCATAATTTGTAACTTTGCAGACATCGGTTACAAGTTTAACTTTGCAAAGTCGCACATTGCAGAGTACACAGTGTTGTTTCTCGGTTACGAGCTTAACAACGAAGGGAAGGGTTTAGCACCCACTTCCTGGAGAAATGCGCACAGTTGCGCTCTCCGACAACACTGAAAAAATTACAATCTCTACTGGGCTTTCTGAATTTCGGAAGGACTTACATTCCGGAATATGCCCAGCGTATCAAGCCTTTGTATGCTTTGATACAACCATCTTTTTCCAAATCATGCTGGCTGCCTGAGCATTCAGCCATTCTACAATCTTTGCAGGCTGATTTGCTCGCTTCTGAATACTTACAGACTCGTGATAACCAGACCAACCTGGTGATAAGAATTATCCCTGGGGCGGTGGGGTTCACGTACCTGACTTTTAATGAAGGAGATACAGTATCTATTGCTTACAAGTCACACTTGTACACTTCGGCTGAACTGCGATTTTTCACTGTAGAAAAAGTTTTAACGGCTGTGCAGATGGCGATTCTTAAGGAACGTGCCCTGTCACAAGGAAAACGCATGTTGGTTGTTACCCCGTGTCCTGCCTTAGAGGCGGTTACGAAAGCCAGTGTACCTAATTCCAAAGCTTTGCACCCTCGGTGGATTCAATGGGCTGCATCCTTCACGTCGCAAGATGTCACGTTTATTTTTGACGCCACTTTACGGTCGCAGGAGTATTTACAGTATGAATTTGTTCATCCTGCTCCTTTAGCAATGCGGCCGTTGGAGGATTTCCATTGCATCATTTACACTGATGGTTCGGCGCAGGTTGCGCATGGCTCTAAACATGCCTACGTTTCCGCTTGCGCCATTGTGGTCGGTGCCATGATGAACGATGAGTTCAAGTCCAGTGTCGTGCACACGCAGACACTTGGGGACTGCACTGCACAATTAGCAGAGCTCCGTGCTCTGATGCTTGCATTGGAATACGCAGATGCTAGTGTGACGACTTTGATCGTAAGTGACTCTTACTACTGTGTCCAGTCTTACAATGAAAACTTGTTCTTTTGGATTCAGAATGAATTTCGTGATTCCAAAGGTAGCACAATAAAACATAAAATGATCTGGGTCCGAGTGGCAGAACTTAAAGAGAAGTTGCCACTTGTGTTTGTGATTCATACTCTCGGTCATCAGCGCGTGGGGGTCCACGCTGTTGGCAATTTGCTTGCTGATGAAGCAGCGAAGTCAGCGGTATCAAAATACTTAGTTGCAGCAGTCACGAGGTCCAAAAGCAAAATAGATGATGACATCTTGGCAGCAGTTGCTGCAACGGAGAAGGGAAGTAAATATCCTGCGGGGATCCCTTCTAAATACACATACCACGTAAGTCCCGATAAGGTTCCTTATGTGAAAATCCCTGAAGTTGGCGAACGTCTAGTTCCCAACTCGGATCGCAGAGCTGCTTTGATTACAGCAGCTCATGAAGGTGTGGCGTCTGCGCATGCGGGCGTCTCAGCCACTGTAACTCAGCTACAACAGAGGTTCTGGTGGCGGGGACTGTACAAACAGACGCGCAAATATGTTCTTCAATGTGACATTTGCCAGCAGATTAAGCCTTCAACTGCTGCGCGTCCGCCTCAGACACAGTTGTATATCTCGAATAAACCGCTTGGATGCGTTTATTTGGATCACTGCGGTCCATTTTCTTCTGATACTGCATACAAGTACATCTTAGTAGCGGTAGATTCATGCACACGCTTTGTGTGGGTATGGCCACATCGAAGCGCTGATTCACGTACTGTCATTAAGGATTTGCGAGTCTTTGTGGGAATTTTTGCCTGTGGTACCTTCCATTCGGATCAGGGTCCGGCTTTTGCCTCTAAGGCGTATAAGGATGCTATGGTTTCGATGGGGGTCCAAGTCAAGTTTTCGAGTCCCTACAGACCCGAGGGTAACAGTGTACTTGAACGAATGAACCGCGACTTAAAGCAATCTTTGACAGCTCGAGTTATAGGCACTGGCAGAAACTGGTTAGCCCACCTCATAGGCGTGCAGCGTGCGCTTAATAATCTCCCTAGAAGGTCTCTGGGTGGGCGGACCCCATACGAAATGCTCTTTGGTATCAAGATGTATGTCCCTGACCTCGATGGGCTGGACTGCAAGGCCCAGGCCACGGCCTTTGACGTAGATGAACATTGCAATGTTTTACAGGATCTACAAAAGACCAGAGACAGTCTTGCAAAGGAACATTTGCCCTCCACATCGGATGATGCGCTGCAGATCCCGGTAGTTGGCTGGCTACCCCAAGTTGGAGAACTGGTTCGAGAGAAGATCTATAACAAGAAAGAGTTTGGTCAGTCATACCGAGCACCGGTTCGAGTTCTTGGAGTGAAGGGCACAAGAACAGTCATTTTACCACCACTTCCAGGTCGTAAGGAAAACAGATTTATTTCTATTGACAATGTCAAGACACACAGGGTGACCGATTCTTCATAGCATGACACCGGCTGTATCCTGTCCTTCCATGGTGAGGCACTCTGTGCTAGCGATAAGATCTGGTGCAGAACAGGAGGTGTCCCTCGAGATGCCTGCCATATCCAGTCCTTTATTAAATACTATTCCTGTTACTAACATTGATGAGCTGAACTACACTTATTCTGCTGATTTATCGATGCCTGATTTACAGACCCGTTTGGCAGACCAGTCCAGATTCTCTTTTGACTCTGTTTCTGAACTTTCAAAGAAACCCTCAAACATTTCAAAATATACCAAGTTATTTAAAAAACATTTTTTGATTCCTCCATGGACATACATTTGGTTGATCCTATTTTCGTTTTACCTTTTTATGTCAATTGGTTTTGTGTTTTATTTTTTCCGCCTGATCGATGGTCACTACGTTAAAGAAAGAACAGGAATTCGGTACCTGAATGGAACATTGGCCTCTCTTTCCTCTTCACATTCAGCGCACAGACTGAAACGAAACTTAAATACAGTTAACATTACTGCTTGGCCTGTCCTTGATGGGATTGTGTGGGATGCGGTTAGGTTTCAGATACATGGGCCCACTGAAGTGATTAATGTTCCAAATGTGCTTAGAGTAAACATGGGAGATGTGATTAAACAAAATATACGTTCTGATGATTGGGATATTCAGGCCGTAGAAGCATTATTCTCTGATTTGAAGTATTATGCTGCCTTCGATGCTGAGGATCTGTTTACAGATTCTACTAATTATGGTGACTTGTTTTGTTTTCAACACTATGGTAATCATTTTTTGCATAAGACAAATTCATGGAGGGTTGCTGTAAATTATACACAATGGGAACATTGCCCTGCTCCATTAGGTGGCAGCTCCTATACGTTTCTGAAAAAATACACCTATTTTACAGACTTTAATCAATCTAATCCCGAGTCATATTATTTTAAAATGACACAAAAGTCCATGTCCAAAGTTAGACTTACCAATACAAAATTGCTGTATTCGAAGTCCTTTCTAGACAGGTTGGCTGTGGATGGCTACGAGTTTTGGAAAGGAACAATTGACCTTAAATCGGTTTGGGGTACCAAACATTGGCAGGTGCAAGGCACTGAGGCTTTGCACCGTGCATGTCTCGTCCCAAATCACATGTTGTTTTTAAATTCATCCATTTTCCAAACAACATGCTTTGGATTGGCTACTTTTAAAAAATTGAATACACCGACCATCCCAGATTTAGAGGAATATTCAGGTTGGGGTAATTTTACTGATTTGTCCATTCATGATTTGCAAGCTCTTTTGCACAATTCGTCCTTTAATATTTCCAGTTTGGATTCCAAGGGTTGGCTGGTATGGCAGAAGAGTGCTGATTCTTGCCAACGCCGTTTTCTGGGTTTGGCTGAAGGGTTCACAGAAGTCAGACCCGATCCCCGTTGAGAGAAGACTATACTGTCACAACTTATTCTGTGGGGAAGCTGTGTCAAAATTGGTTACAACATTCCACATTAGCTGCAGTTAAACTACATCTCTCTCAATGAAATGATAATGTGGATTTGAATGATTTTATAAAAGGCCCAGCTAAAGGTAGATCTAAACGATGGCTGTATGCGATTTACAATGAAATTTGGAAAGTTTCCCAAGTTGAGGCTGCTAAACGCCTGAGAGCTATTGATCAAGCAAATTTAGAAAAGGTCCTTGCAGTGGTTGATAACAGTATTAACACGCTTTCTTCCCGAATTTACACGTTGAACAATATTGTGTCTTTTGTTGTTGACATTGTACATGATGAAGTGTCAGTGTTATATTATGGTCAAAATCAATTACGTTCTGTGATGCAGTTTGCTTGGACACTACAGACTCTTAAGTCTGGTCGAGTGCCTTGGAATTTTATGAACGTCTCATCACTATTTGCCCCATTTAATTTGACTGAAAAACAGCGTATGCTATCAATGAGAGATGCATCATTTTCTATGTTACACATTGAAAAATTAGAATCATTGCCCTTTTCTGTGGCTGAGGTAACTGCTGCTACATGGCTTATCCATGGTGTTATTACCTTACCTTTTGCTCTGTATAAATTTACAAATTGTATGAAATATATAGCTATAGGGAGATATGAACCATTAGGCAGTGCGTTCTTACATGAGACATGGTCTTTACCATACACTTACAGATGCCTAAAAGAGGGTAATGAAGTGAATCTGAATGGTGAAGAATGTACACAGTCGCCTGACCGTTCGCTAGTATGCAGACACATCAAGTTGCATGGTTCTTGTAATCAGGACAAACCTAATTTGGCCTGTGTTTTGAAAGGGACCCCAGTTCCTGCAATAGTTCCCATGTTCACTTTATTGTCCAACGGTAGTTATTTACTTTTGAATAACGATCTGTGTTGTGGGTTACAGGCTGGTATCGCCTATGTGGTAACCGTATCAGAGAGGGTGGTTTGCTGCAAGAATGTGTTATATCCACCCACGCATGGGAATTCAGATGTTTCAATTTGGCCACGAATACCAACCTTGAAAGCTGAGTTCAATGGTTTAAGCCGTATAAGAGCCCTATTGTCTCAAAAGCAGGTGGCCCTGAGCTCTGCCCGCGAAACTTATGTCCTTCACATAGCAAACACACGCACAGAAGTGCAGGCACTTTTAAGTACTGATTTGCCGTTTCATTTCTCCGAGCTGGTTCATCAAATCTTCAATGCCTCCTCCACAACAGGCCTGGCTCATTTTTTTAAAATGGTTAGCAGTGGTCTCGTGACTACATTTGAAAAAGTATTTGGTATTATCCCTGCGTTCTTTCATTCTATATTTGCTAGCCTGTTTGGCGGATTTCCTGTTTTGCTGGCTTTGGCTGCAGGCGTTCTGGTGATATTTTACTTTATAAAACATGGATGCCCATCCTGCGCAAGGAAACGCTCAGCCCCTACTGATGCACTTTCGCAACCGGATGCTTGATTACTATGGCTCCTTGCCGCTTGCGACTTTAAGCACGGCTTTTGGATTATCGTTCAGATTGTCCTATTTCACATGTGTCCAGCCCGTGTTTCATTGCCTGAGCTGTGATTTCGACTGGGCCATTGATTTGTGTCTCTGTTTACTGACTTCTCCTGACGTCGATTTTGATCAGCTGATGAACCCCGTAGTGGCTCACGAGTTGGTCTGTTCTGCCGAAAGGGTTATGGCTGTGGCAGCGATGCATGGACTAATGGGTCAGTGGGACATATTCGCAGCGGCGCATGACTTTCTGGCACATAGTGTTCTCGAGAACCCACTGAGTTGTCCTCTGATGTTGCTAGAGGAATCGGTGTTGGAGGAGCACGTATGTTCTTTCCCATTGCTTAATTGGATGGCTGAACTGTTTTCGGATGATGACAGTGATTTCATGTTGGAAGCTGTAGCTACCTATTTTGCATATTCATTCAACCCTTGAGTGACTTTGAAGACTTTCATTATTATGGCAAGTGACTTTTTAGTAATTCTGAATGGTGCCTTTTTCAATACGAACATTCGATTTTTCATATGTTCTGGGCCTATGAACTGAGAATAGGCCTTAAGTTCAACTTTTATATTTTGTGTGGCCACTATAGGCATTCATACTTAAATTTTGTTTTTAAATTTTACTTACATTTGCATACATTTAGCTTGGCTCAATATCATTGAACTCTGCTTTCATGTTTTGCCTCTCATAGAGTATTGGCTTATATTTTTTCTTTTTTAACCGTCCTCGGATCATTGGGGCGGTGTCATATGGTTACTACGTTTCTATATATTGTGTTAAGTTAGCATGTGCTAATTAAATGTTTAAACGCCATATTTTCTTTCTGCTTCAGTTTGCACACAACACCTAATTGTTATTGTAGCTTTCAACCTAGACGAAAGATGTGATTTATTTGAGAATAATATGTTATTGCCCTGGTATCAGTCGTGCTTGGTACACTTGGTACAACTGTCTGCACACCGAGAACTGCACACTCTAAGAATAACCTAACACAAGGTTGCTGAAGGCCTGATCCTCGCACCACGTTAGTCATAACACAAATAATGTTGCTGCCAACATTGGGCTCTACGTGGGTTTAAGATAGAGTTACAGGGAAGGAAACAACACACTTGATGCTTGGTATGCAGAGAGCTGGTAGCTGTTGATGTGGTCTCCTCCCACTGAGAATTAGAGGTATGGGGCCGCCCTGCTAAGAACCCAAACGAGACCTTCTTAGATATAAAATAATATGCTAATTAGGGTGCGCGAAATATAGGTGATACAGAATTCTATAGATTTTTGCATCATAACAAGCTATCACCTTTTGCTTATTATGGATTAGTGACTATGCTGCTAACTCTGATTTTTATAATATGTATGTTGATATTATACAGTCTGTGAGTAATTGCATGAGTGAAAAGATAATGTGTGGTGATTTGAGAAGTGCAAGAGTAATGCCTCAGTGATTGCATTGGTGGAAAGGTAGTGCCTGGGTGATTGGAGGAGTGTACGGGTACTGTGTGGTGATTTTGTAAATCCATGGGTTATTTTGAAGGAATAAAAACCTTTTAAAGGGTTTACTGATACACCTGGTCCTTACACCAACAAGAAGAGATTGGCAATATATAATATCAAAAAAATATGTTTATTAACCTCACATGAGGGAGACTGCGTCACACAGTACCCTTAGGCCGCTGTATGAGACAGTCTAAGGAGTACCGAGAACAGGGGCCTTATAAATGCATTAGTAACATAGTCAGCATAAAACCAAGGGGAGGTCCTGGCACATACAAGCATACATACTGACTAATATGGGTATACAAAATGTACTTGCGCAACAAAGTGGGAGGGGAGACATTTCTCCTTACATCAGTAAGAAGAGCCTGCCAGCTCTACATTAGGAGCAGGTGCATTCTACCAGCTAGGTCTTTTTGAGCATGTGCAAGGCTCTGGAAGAGAGAGAAAGCACATGGCAAGCACATGGCTAACTAAAATGGCTATTATAAAACAAAAAGGGGGGTCCAAGGGAATGTTTAATGACCAGTCAATGCTACAACCCTTATACCTATGCAACTACCAATTATAAAATAGCAAAGGGTCGAAAAGAGATAAATGCTATGTGTCTGTTGAACAGTGATCTCAACTGTGAAGGTTTGAACAGCGAAATCTATCACTGGGTACTCACTTGGTGCATAGAGAAATTCCCATCAGAATCCAAACCTGTACCGACCTACATCATTTGGGAGCCTTCACATTGCAGGTAGAAAAACGTACCCATTGGGAGATTTGGCCAGGTTCAGCCGAATCTACCATGTATCTCCAAATGTTGGTATGATCTTAACTCGGTATCAGGTGGTGACTGAATAGCAGTGCTAACTTGTGTAAATCAAAAAGTGTTTAAAGTGCAATGTATAAAATTGAGTAATAGGGAGGAAAAGGTATTTTAATGAGCACCTCCTTATACCCAACGATAAAAAACAGTGCAAATAGTAGTGTTAACAAATAACTACTAGAATGGAAAAATGGTCGACATGTTTCTGCAGTTTACCTCGGGCCCATTGGTCACCAACTGCTTCATCAGGACCTAATATGCTACTGCTAAGTATTGTGAAAAAAATATGTGAAGTAACAGAATTATTGTCACCTGAAATTCTCGTGTTTTCAAAATCCCGGAGTACAATGGACAGACAGACACACACACATATATAGAAAAGAGAAATATGTACATATCATTAGTGATGTCTTTGTATCAACATATTCCTGCTAGTTTAGTTTAACAAGTCAGGACTATACACTGCAAAGTATCATGGTGCCTATAATTGATATACCATGAGAGCAATATCTATAGAGTATTTATGTAAATATGAATTTTCACTCACCCAATTTGTAGGAGAATGTAGCCCCACCTCACCTGGCCACAGCGCAGGTAAAACGGAGCACCGCTCTATTTAGGCAAAACAGAAGGAAGAAATCAGAGGAAGCACACAGTCTAGAAAATCACTTGGCGCCTTTATTAGGCTAACTATGTTCGAATTACATTAATTTCCTAATGCAGGTTTATCGAGTATTGCCTCTTCACCCGCCGTCCTCAGTCTACCCGTGATGTAATAAACGGGTTTCTTTGGACGCTTTGTCAGTGTCGATCATGCCGCATGTGATTGGCGTGTACCGTTATGGTGTATAAAATGTTGGCGTATATAACGGTCAACCGCATTGTTCTAACACCTTGCCCTGATTTTAATGCGAGTAGTAATGAGCCATACGTGTAAGCTAAAGACCCAATATATACCTAGGATCACAACCCTGACGTTTGGCAATCACAAAGGATTACCACCATCATTCATGTTTCACCCTTGTGTATTTAAGCATGTTAGCTCTTTAGTTCTCCTCATATAGCGAATACGAGTACGTAATCACACACATCTAAGGCACTTGATCCCGCTTACCTGTCCGTCGGTACCCCGGACGTCCTTCTGGGCTGTCTGTGGGAGGTACCGAACGGACAGGTAGAGGTCTATTTATAAAGTCGTGTAATTGGCCCGTGCGTGTGCAGAATAACGTCATCTAGCCACGCCTCTAGGGAGGTTGGGAAATGTAGTCAGGTGCCCTTGGGCACAGTTAGTGTGTGTGTTCACTAATGGACGGCAGGCAGCGTGAGCAGAGTTGAGTCAGCACGCCGCGCCTAAGGGGGTTGCTGGGAAATGTGGTCTACTCCCTTCCGTGGCTGATAGTATGTATAATCCTTGTTGGGCTAACGATAGTCCACTGATGTGCCACTTATGATGGGCTTATGATAGAGAGTGTTATTCGGTGTTCACGCTTAATTCCGAATTGGAATCCTGTACAAGCGTGCCAATGGTCGACATAGTCATGTGTACCCAGTATTTTTATAGACAACGGCTGTTAGGTATGATGTCATCCTGCTAGTTATACCAGTGCCGTGTCAGCATTACGGGTTATGAGAGGGGAGGTGGGGAGTTTTTTTGTCCAACAAGAAAGTTGTTAATAATGCTCTATTACCTAGGAATTATCATACTCTTCTCAATCTTCCAAGGCAATCTTTACGATCCCAGGAGCCAGACATGTGTTCCCGATGACCTTTATATCGGCGAACTAGTGATCTAGCACCTTTCGTGGTAGTCATGGGCATTGGTTATGTCAAGGGGTCCTGGTTATAATGACATCCAAGGGTCCTGGTTATAATGACATCCAAGGAATGTCCCCGTTCAGTCCATGCTTGTCCGTTTGGTGCCTTTATACCCATTTCTGCTCCCGTTTAAATAGGAAGGCACTTACATCTGTGATGTGTGTAGGTATTAGTGGCTGCTCGAGTACCGTCCAGTGTAGATCTGTGGGAGTGTGTTTGGCTTCTATGAAATGGTTCGTCATTCTAGTCGACTGTTTGGAGCATCTAATTGAGCTTTTGTGCTCTGAAATCTGTATTTTGACTCTACGTGTTGTCATCTCTACATATTTCATATTGCAGGGACAGGGGATCAGATACACGAGATTGGTACTGTTACAATTGGTGAACCTCCGTTGCTGCCACGGTCGGTCCGTACCGATGTCAATTGTCAGTGATTTCGAAGTCTGTGGACAAGCTGCACAGTTGCCACATGGATGATGCCCTGTGGCTGCCGGCATATCCCAAAGAGTCCCTATTGCTCGGGGAATCTCACATTTGGGTCTTATGTGGACCAATTTGTCCCTGAGATTCTGTCCTCTCTTAAACACAAATAGTGGGACAGGTATGGTATCAGTGCCTGTGTTTAAAATGCTCCAGTGTTTCCTCACTATCTTTTGAATCTGGTTTGACTGGGTACAGAATGTATTAACACAGGTTATTCGATCCTGTTTCGGCTTAGGAGGTAAGATTTCTAGCAAACTCTCCCTGTTGTTATTAAATGCTCTTTTTTTGGATTTATGAACCAACCGTTTGGGATAATGTTTGAGTGATAAATCTGTTTCTAAGCTCTTGGCATGGAACTCGAACGCGGGTTTAGTGGAGCAATTCCTTTGGATTCATAGGAATTGCCCATAGGGCAGATTGTCCCGCAGTGCTTATGGGATGGCAGCTATGGTAGCTAAGTAAGGAATTTCTCACCATGGGTTTGTGATATAGTTCAGATTCGAGGCCAGAGGCAGTGGGTGTGATCAAAAGGTCAAGAAATGCCAGTTGTAATCTACTTTGTTCCATAGTGAATTTGAGAAAGCGATTTCTTTCATTCAGCCATATGTGGAAGTTCTTAAGTTCATCCTCATTACCTTGCCACACTACTAGAACATCATCGATGTAGCGCTTCTACAAGCGCAAGGATTAGTATCTGCAAAGATGTGATCTTGCTCAAATCTGTGCACGTACAGATTAGCGAGACTAGGGGCAAAAATGCTGCCCATGCTAGTCCCGCTAATCTGCAAGTAGAGAGAGTCCTCATACTGAAAAAAGTTCTCAGTCATAGCCAAGGTTGCCAAAGTCATTATCAACCTGACTGGAGTAATGGTGTTGAGATCTCTCTCAGCTAAAAGAGCCTCTACAACTTTGAGACTCTCAAGCTGGGGTATCAAAGTGTTTAAGCTCTCAACATCCAACGATACCAAGATGTCTGAGTCTCTATCATAGTCTATCTCAGGTAGAAGCCTGAGAACATCTTTTGCGTCCTTTAAGTAGGTGGGCATCTTCCTTACCATGGGCTTAAGAAAAAAATTGATAAAGGTTCCAATAGGGAACCTATCCCAGAAATGATAGGGCGTCCACGGGGCGGGCGTTGTGTCTTATGCACCTTAGGGAGCTGGTAAAAGTAAGGTATCCTAGGATTCACAGTGCACAGGTACTGTCCTTCCTTAGCTGTAATCCACCCCTCACTGAGGGCTTCCTCAACTATATGGCTGATCTCCATGGTGAGTCTCTCTGTAGGGTCTACGGTTAATTTCCGATAGGGCCTAGTATCATTCAGTTGGCGCAGGCATTCGTTCTGGTAGGTGTCTGAATCAAGTAACACTATCGCACCACCCTTATCCGCGGGTTTAATAACCACGGATGGGTTATTGGCCAACTCTTTGACTGCTTCTTGTTCCTTTCTTGATAAGTTGTTGAAAGGTCTTTGATCCTGGTGGAACAGTTCTCTCAGATCATGATCCACGGCTTCCTCGAAAGTGAGTACTTTCGTAGGCAGACCCACTGTTGTGGAGTTGAAGGTCGAAGGCCTCTTGAGACCTGTGTTATCATCCGTAATCTGGCTCTCCCCCGGGCTTAGGTTCTTATTGGCAAACAGATAGTGTAGCCTGATTTTTCTAAAAAATGTGCCCATTTCAATCTGGGCAATAAAAGGATAGCCTCTATTGGTAGAGACGAAACCCAAACCCTTATTGAGAACCTGTTCTTCAATGCTGGTAAGTTGGTGAGAGCTAAGATTGATTACAAGACTGGCCCTGTCAATGTCCCCGCTTGGTCCTGTATGATTTTCTTCCCGCTCCTCAGATCCATGGTCTGGGGGGGCGAGTTCCAGCGGACCTGACCTTGTTGAGGTGTTCGTTGTTGGCCCGTGTCCTCTGGCCAGACCCTAAAAAAGGCTGTTGATTGTAGTTTTGATAGAGTTGCTGTGGGCCAAAAGGTCCCATCATGGGAGGATAAGTTGGAGGCCCCAACGGTGTTGGTTGCCACCAGGGGCGTCCCTGAGGTTGAGCAAATTGTTGGCCATAACCTCTCCAATTTTTCCTGTTGTTTCCTCCACCTCTGACCTTGCTCTGGATGCTCCCCGGGTTTGATGAGTCAGAGTCACTTGAGCCACCATCGGAGCTGGAGGTACCATAACTGGATCCTCCCTTACGCCTGTTCTTATTGAACGCTGTTGGAGTATATTCATTGCTGGTGTAAGGATATACCTTTTCCAATGCAAAGTTGGCTAAATCCTTCTTGAATTTCTCCAGGTTGGTGAACAAAATGGAGTCTCGGGATTCTTTACTGGTCTTGTTACCATTTTCCTGATTTTGGAGAACACCTTGCTGGAATAGATTGTAGTCTTGATCTGGCCCTCTAAGACTTGAATCTCAACGAGGATTTTATCGGCAGTTTTTTTCACCGTCTTAATGATCAGTACCAGCCAGTCGCGTGTACATCTCCACGCTATAAGGGACAAATCTTTTAGAAATTCTTTGTCGTCTAGGAACAGGCGCGGAGCGTTGTTCACTATAAGTCCACTCGGGGCGCAATTGCCACGCAAGTATTCTGCCATGGTAATACCATGCACACAAGCCTGGTTCTTCTTTAATATGAGGACTTTAGCCCACCCTTCATCACTGTTGACCTGGACTATAGGTAAAAGATCCAGCATGCTTGGATTCTCAGAAAGTATATTCTGTACCTCTGCTTCGTCAAAAGCCAGACCCAGATTGGTAGCCATGATTGATAATAATAATATAGGGAAATGAATTAGTAGTGATATTTCTACGCAGCTAACACAGTGCCTCAACTATGACACAAGCCCCTGTACCGCCGAAGAGCAGTCCATAATCAGGGCAAGATGTTAGAACAATGCGGTTGACCGTTATATACGCCAACATTTTATCCACCATAACGGTACACGCCAATCACATGCGGCATGATCGACACTGACAAAGCGTCCAAAGAAACCCGTTTATTAAATCACGGGTAGACTGAGGACGGCGGGTGAAGAGGCAATACTCGATAAACCTGCATTAGGAAATGAATGTAATTCGAACATAGTTAGCCTAATAAAGGCGCCAAGTGATTTTCTAGACTGTAGCATCAGAGTGCTTCCTCTGATTTCTTCCTTCTGTTTTGCCTAAATAGAGCGGTGCTCCGTTTTACCTGCGCTGTGGCCAGGTGAGGTGGGGCTACATTCTCCTACAAATTGGGTGAGTGAAAATTCATATTTACATAAATACTCTATAGATATTGCTCTCATGGTATATCAATTATAGGCACCATGATACTTTGCAGTGTATAGTCCTGACTTGTTAAACTAAACTAGCAGGAATATGTTGATACAAAGACATCACTAATGATATGTACATATTTCTCTTTTCTATATGTGTGTGTGTCTGTCTGTCCATTGTACTCCGGGATTTTGAAAACAGGAGAATTTCAGGTGACAATAATTCTGTTACTTCACATATTTTTTTCACAATACTTAGCAGTAGCTTATTAGGTCCTGATGAAGCAGTTGGTGACCAATGGGCCCGAGGTAAACTGCAGAAGCATGTCGACCATTTTTCCATAGGGCTTTGTTAACACTACTATTTGCACTGTTTTTTATCGTTGGGAATAAGAAGGTGCTCATTAAAATACCTTTTCCTCCCTATTACTCAATTTTATACATTGCACTTTAAACACTTTTTGATTTACACAAGTTAGCACTGCTATTCAGTAACCACCTGATACCGAGTTAAGATCATACCAACATTTGCAGATACATGGTAGATTCGGCTGAACCTGGCCAAATCTCCCAATGGGTACGTTTTTATACCTGCAATGTGAAGGCTCCCAAATGATGTAGGGCGGTACAGGTTGCAATTCTGATGGGAATTTCTCTATGCACCAAGAGAGTACCCAGTGATAGATTTCGCTGTTCAAACCTTCACAGTTGAGATCACTGTTCGACAGACACATAGCATTTATCTCTTTTCGACCCTTTGCTATTTTATAATTGGTAGTTAACTAAAATGGCTACCAAGAACAAAATGGCTTTTAGCTCATGCTAACAGCGATTCCTGCAATCTTTAACAGATAGTCCTTTTAGCATGAGCTACAGACATTCCTATGATCTAGAAGGAACATAGAAAATATTTTGCACATTTATTCTCATAAACTCACCAATATCCTAATCCATTGCTAGGTAGGCATTTTTCATTCTAAATATTGTCAAGCGGGCATATATAAGGTACAATAACAAGAACAAACCGGGGGTCTCAAAAGCCACTAACATAGCTCGCTGGCTTCGACTCCTCACTGAGTGAGTCAGGACACAAGTTACCTAAAAGCCTACAAGGACAAGAAAAAACTGAAAAAATTAGCAAAAAGCACGTGATTACCAGTGAGATCCACATACAGTAAATGGATTCCCATCAATATATCGTAATTATCAATCTTCTAATTTGGTCATCCATCTATTGGGATGGTATGTCTCTTGATCATAGAGACTTATTGACATACCCACGATATTAGGCTGAATTGGATCAGACCCACAATCACTTTGGACCATAAGCAACTGTTACTTGTTGAAGAACACACACTCTTAGCGAGTAGCGGAGACTCAAGTTTTATTGGAGCAGTTTCCTCAGAAGGATAGTTACTCAGGCACAAGTGCAAATCTTTAGGGTAAAAAATTGAGGATCGGAAGGTAATGAAATAAGGGGACAGGGTGAGGATGGATTGCAGAGCCTGAGGAGGAACTTAAAAATGTAGGTGCACCATCAAGAAAGAAAAACTTTGGAGCTGAGTTCAGAGGGTCTTTCATGGTCTGTATTAATTGTGATCACATGTAGCACGCATATCCGCAAAACCATATTTTATGAGGATAACGGAGTTATTGTTTTTCTCACAGAGATCCTTTTGTTTGCTTGTGTAACTTATGCAGCATGGCGCTGAATTCTTTATGTGTCCAGGAGTTTTCATGCAACAATAAAAATGTCAAGTTAACTGCTGAATAATGCTCCCACAGCGGTGCTGCAAGATCAGCGTTTTGTCATGATAAAATAGGGCAGAGGATTATTATGCCTGCTGCAAAGTACGTCAATCAGGTTACAAAGGCACTAGGCTAATGTCCTTCCATTTCTGGTACTTTGCTGCAGATTCAAGATATTCTTAGAGTTTCTAATTGCTCAAATGGGGGTATTTCTGATATTAATTTGTTTCCCTAGACTTCATTGCTTGATTTCGTTCAGGAGAAACTGTCACTCATAATCGTTGAATGTCACTCATATTGACACTTAATTTATGAATATGTCACACAAGAAGCCTTGGCAGTTATGTACCCTGCAGCAGCGCTTCAGAACTGCTGGGGATATTTTAAGGCCCTTTTAGACCATTGGGTTTCAGTTAGGAGGATAGTTTTTTATGGATTTCCTTGCCTGTGTCCACTCACAAAGTGTCACTTAAATTGTCACACTTAATTCAATGCATTACTTTCTAGTAAAGCGCTCTAGCAGCAAAGCAAGACTTCCTGTATGGGTCACATTTGTATTATCAATATATTTTCAATGTTGAAAAGGGTGATAGAAATGACTGTTTTTTAAAATGGACGTGTCCAGGAGGCAACGGTACCCCAGCAGGGGTGCATACATGGGTGCTAGAACACCCCAGGGAGAAATAGGGCCCCCTCTCACGAGGTACAGATTGGAGCTGTGCTTCTGTAGAACCGCAGACACTTTAAACATGCCAGTTTCACAGTATTGTATTGTATTGTATTGTATTGGCATTTATATAGCACACTACTTACCCGTAGGGTCCCAAGGCGCTTCGACCGCTGCGAAACCCTTCCTGGCTTCCCTGAGAGATGGTCCCTTAATGGGTATCTCCAGGGTGAGACCAGGCATCCCCGGCGGTCTGGTGGGGCCGTTAGTGAAGATGAGGCAAGTTAATGCCCAGAGTTGCCGAGTGTGATCGCTGATCAGAGTGGGCACCGAGGCGAGAGAATTATCGAGTCCGCTGACCCTGGTCCAGAAACCTGCCGCCCCGGGAATCGAACCCTGGTCCCGGGCCGTCCTCTGCTCTCGGGTCTGCCGCCTCTAACCTGTTAAATTAGTTTACATTGATTTAAGGCTGAAAAGGAATGATTACGAGTAAAATAAAGTGCCGCAATAATGCCGCTAAATTTCCATTTTTGTGCCGCTGAATTTCCATTTTTTTGCCGCTAAATTTGCAAATCTATGCCGCAATATCCTGGGGGGTCTGCATGACTCACTCAGTGAAGATTCAAAGCCAGCGAGCTACGTTAGTGGCTTTTGAGACCCCCGGTTTTTTCTTGTTTTTGTAATTGAGTGGTAGGGGATGTGAACCTCGGCAGGTCTTTAAATATCCCTATGACCCTTTTTCTCAATGTGATATATAAGGTACAGACAGGAGTACAAAGGGAACCGAGCATTGGGTCAAACAGATAGCAGGAGAGAGTAATGACTATTATCACAAACAGAACTATCAATATTTATCCAACCCTAAGCAGAAAGCAAATCCTATAACCGTCTAGTCCAATTCTATGTAAAAAACATTTTCAATTGACTTTTACAGTGTTCCTTTCATGAGGGCTAGAGTATCAATCAATATACTCAAGGAAAGGGCAAGGTAACATTTGTCAACTGCTCAGAAGAATGTTTATCTTGCAGAATAATCATTATTCCTAATGCAAATATTAAAGCAGTCAGACATATTATTACAAAAACAATCCTGGCTGCAGGGGACAAGGAGGAGCACACATGGTCATGATAATTTGGACGGGGAGCCGCAAAGGGCTGCTCCTCCTTAAAAATGGGACGACCGAAAGGGTACATTGCTAACAAAAAGAAGTCCTTGAGAAATTGAAGCCGCTGTACAACCAGCCAGAGGGGAGTCTTCTCATTGTGTCTGTTTGAGCCTCACAGGCAGGCTCTTGTTATTCCCACGGTGGAGCTACACAACTTGCAACTCAATCACGGACCAGTTTGAGAAGAAAAAAGTCTTTCTTTCAGGATAGGGCAATCACCCCCAGGGCAAATGCCCTCAACTATCCTGTCCAGTGTCTCAGGCAGTGCACCGGTTTTCTTCACTTTAATCTAACATGGCACCAAGGGTACAGCACCTGTACCCTAAACTCAACTCAAGATGGTCACCTCAAGCAAAAGCCTCCTTGAAATGAAATGAAATGAAATGAAATGAAAAAAGAACTTGATTAAGCGCACTGCGGCCAAGCGGCTTCCTGGCGCTGGGGATTTGACCAGACTCACAGAGGGGGCTCGGGGAAACTAGCAGGGGAATGACTGGGAGAACAGGAAAGTTTTAAGAGCTTTACAGAAGTGGGTATAGATGGGGATGGAACGGATGAACAGAGGAAGACTGTTCCAGAACCGGGGGCCAGAACCGAGAATCGTGTGCCTCCCGTTCGGGATTTACAGATTCACATTCTGGTCAGACTGTGACTCTCAGCTGGGCATCAAAAACTGGATCCACGACTTCTCCTCTCTGATTTGTGACCCCTTCTTTCACCCAAGACAGTGACAGGGGTGCACACTTCACGTCCCAGTGCTTCCGGCCTTCTACCTTCACTGAGGTCCTAGTTGCCAGCAATGCCTGTGCTGGTTACCTTCACCTTGGTTTCAAGCTGGACTGCTGATGACTCCTCAGGCTGGATCTGATGTCCGGGCCCCTCTGGCAATGGTTGTAAGGCAGCAAATATCTATTGGTGGACAGAACAAAAGGTCTTTAGACAAGGCATACAGGTAATCTATCAACAGAGAGTATAGTCTCAGAATACTTTCCTAGTCTTGGGGTGCTCATATATAAGCAAGGCACCCAAGAACCACTTCATCTATCTGAAAGTAAAAAACCCTGGACCTATTGGCAAAGTATAAAAGAAACTCTTTGGTGAACTGACAAGAGTAATACTTTACATTATTTATTCTGTTACTCCCAAGCAGCCAAGAAAGTCTGTGTTCATTTACTAAATTCTGAGGAAAAAAGAAAAACAATACAGACATACTAAATCCTTACATTTGTGTAGGGGTGAGCGGCAAATTCCATTCCGCTTGCGAGACTTTTGGCACTTTTGCGTTTCGTGCGGAACGTAAAAATGTCGAAAGTTCCGCGATTCGTGGCGGAACGGAATTCGGGGGCATGAGGGCAGTAGAAAGTACTCCGGTTGAGGAGAGGTATTGCACAAAACGGTGGCATCTTCCTGGATAAATATGCAGGGCTGGATTCATTCTGGCAAGGTGCTCCTTTCACAAAAATTAAACCTCAACAAGAAGCACTTACAGACATAAATAAAGCAGGTGCCTGAGTTGAAGCTCAAATTCATTAAAGTATTAATTAGCCCAAAAAATTAGTGAGCACTGTCGAGGCTAGGCTAGTGTGCTTTCTCCCCATATCTGCCTTCGTAAAATAGCTGTAATCCTTGATGGAGGTCTTTGCATCCATGAGTTTCGCTAGCGCAATCCCTGAGTGGGTCCTGCAACCAGGAGGCTGCTTTCCCCTCATCTGCTGCTCTGATCGGTCTCTGACCCTATCAAGAGGTATGTGAACTTGCAAAGAAGCCCCTCCCCCAGTGACAAAGTTACAGACACATATGGTCACTCACTGATTAGCCAGTAGAAATTACTCCTGAAAATAAGTGAGCACTTTCGAGGCTAGCAGGTGTACTTTCTCCTCAAATCTACCATCTACAATTATCTGTAGTCCTTGATGGAAGACTTTGAATCAATGCGTTTCTCGATAGCAATCCCCATGTAGTTCCTGTGACCAGGAGGCTGCTTTCCCCTCATCTGCTGCTCTGATCTATCTCTGACCCTATCAAGAGGCATGTGAACTCGCAAAGAAGCCCCACCCCTGGTGACAAAGTTACAGACACACATGGTCACTCACTGATTAGCCAGTAGAAAGTACTCCTGAAAATTAATGAGCACTGTCGAGGCTAGGCAGGTGTGCTTTCTACCCATATCTACAGTCTACAATTACCTGTAGTCCTTGATGGAGGTCTTTGCATCCAAGAGTTTCTCGACCGCAATCCCCGTGAAGTTCCTGTGACCAGGAGGCTGCTTTCCCCTCTTCTGCTGATCTGATCGGTCTCTGATCCTATCAAGAGGCATGTGAACTGTCAAAGAAGCCCTGCACCCGAAATCTCCGCGAGTACGTGAAATTCCTCTTGTTCGATGAGATTTTTTGCCGTTTTGGGGAATTTTGCGAAAGGCAACTTTCCTATATTATTCACCTGAAGAACCGCAAGAAAGGGAATTCTTAGAACAAGCATCCTTTAGTGCTCCTTGTCTTAACAAGCTTGTGTTTCATAAGTCATACCTTTTCACTACTTTTACAGGACTGCAGACACTTCTAAAATGATTTTTCTTTCATAAAGACACCTACATTGTACGGGTAGGACCATCCTCTCATGTTATAGGTGCAGCAGGAAAATCGAAAACTGCTAATTTAACAGATTCTTATTACATAAAGAACTAAAAAAAACTTCAACACAGTGGGTGCATAAATTTCTCCAGCAGAATTTGTTGTGACAAACAAACTCCTATAAAACAATATTTTAGTTCAAAAATGTTTGCTGAGGATCACATGGGCGTCTTTCCTTTATTCTACTTTTCACGATCCAGATTATGCAACATCAGCTCTAATAAGGGCTGTCAGCCTATTTACACAGACCAGATAATAAAAGACTAACAATGCCTTGGCAAAACTGTATATAACATGAAAATAACTTGTAGTTCCCCTTAAAGGTCAAATACGGGAACCGCAATCTAGACTACTCATCCTTTCATAATTTCCTCAGACAGGATGGCCAGTAACATAGCATATTTATTTATTCATTTTATTAATGCTAACAATTTTAAAACAGAATTACTGAATAGCCAAGTAAATGTCTCATGGCCATTTCCTAGACAGCTTAGACAGGCTCAAAAGAGAGTGAGAAAAAGAGAGAGAAAACATACATTTGCCTACCCTTAATTTGCATTAAAGCTAACCTCCTTCCCCCATTTCGACAGTAGGAAACCTGAAACAGGTTTACCTTCTGTCGACACTATCTACCCCTATTTGTGGGGCACAAACAAACTTGTAGGAGGTATATAGCACATTGAGTTAGCTAGAAAACAATTGTACTAGTGTAACATGAGGGCGAATGAATGCAAACTAAATCCCAATGCCTCCTTATCTCAGCCCTTGCACAGTAATCTGTAAGCTAAATCCATTATTTTTATATACATGGCAGAGCTATGCTCCACTCAGGGCCCACATATACCACTATATTTCCTTCTGTTCATAGAACTGAGAAAAAACTTGTTTTGCCAAAAATAGTAAGCAAAGCTTCTCTTTCTCTCCCTGCGCTGTCATCTTGTCTTTCAGAATCTGTCAGAGGTCAACGTGTCAAAGCAAACCTTGCTCTTAGCCCTGCTAGGCTGCTAAATGCAGAACTCAAACTCTAACCCTTACTAGCTGTCCTATTTTGTGCAAGGCTTTTCCATGCGGGTTTTTCCAATTCAAAGTAACTCCGGAGACTGACAGCTGAAAGGCAGTCCTGTTCTTTTGCTATTTGCCAATAATTTAAAGGTAGGATAATAACTTCTGCTGTTTTTTTATACTTATTTTCATTTGTTTGCAGTGTGTTGTGTACTCTTCTAGCAGTATAGAGGTCAGCTGTTTATTCTATATTTGCATGTGTGCATTACTGAAGCCTGAGATCAGTTTGAAAACTGCCCTGAGTGGCATAACTGTTTTGAAATAGTAAATTGTGCCCAAATTCGACTTTGGTGGTTGGGGCACTTAAAAATAATAACCTACAATGTTTTGGCATATTCGGGACCCCCAGGATCTCTCCTAGATATCCCAGGGATGGGGAATCAGAAATGTATAAGCTATACCCTTATAAAAAGAGTTTTGTAAGCCTGGGTAAAGTGACATTTCACATTTTATTCCCCATTTTGTGGCTAAAATACTGCTAAAATTTTAACCTTGATACTAGGAGTCAATTATTATTCACTGTAGGATTATTAGATATTATAAGGATCAAAAACGATTATTAATGCAATTTTCTTTTTTTTAAATAATTTCCATATAGTCAAAATTCCCTTTTTTTAATAATGATCACCAACCCTTTTGATGGTTCCTCATATGAAAAGCAAGACTCATTCCGTTTCTGTCACATTTAAAAGAATTTATTTACAACACTAAGCACAAAAGCCTTACTGAAACATGAAAAGTCTGCGTCACTTTTAAAGGACAGAAATTATTTAACATCAGAACCACAGATGTGCTTATTAAAAAGGCATCAAGAAAGAAAAATCCCTACTTGTAATCTTTTTCTGTTATCCAAAATAATGAAACCGGTTGTTCTCACTTTTAAAATCAGCAGTCTTTAATTTACGCCTTTATACCAGGTTTGCACTAATTTAACATCTATTTGACCTAGCATTTTTCCTCTGTGGCCTGCGGTAAAGAATAGCCATGTATTATTGACTCAGCTGTTGCTGTGACCAGCAGGCGTCAACATCTCATGCTTTTCAAGCCAGCACAAATCTATTGTTCTGTAATATGGTGTTTATTTCAGCAAAACCAATTCACTCAGATGATGTGAATGCCTTTTAATATCCAATACAATGTATCTAAGTAGAATGCTGTACCATTTTGTATTTTAGTCAGAGTTATTGCAAAGCACACAATTTCGTTGTTCTTCCTTTCTATGAGGCTTATTTTATTTCTATTGATATGAATTCCAATTTATCTTTACCAGAGTGGCAATTTGCACATATATATAGTTTCTTACTTTGTCAATTTTACTAGTAGTGCGCAGCTATTTAGCATATGTTACATAATTTATTTGCTGGATTTTTTATTTAATATGTAATTCATTCAATTACATTTTCATAACAGAATGATGACAAAAAAACAAATCGAGCTCATTCCAGACATTTTCAGAAGGGGGTCATACACTCAGAACACACAATACAGCACGCTTAAGGTTAGCCATTCTTACACAAAGAGCGTAATCGCTACTCACTCACACAAGTACCACTGGTGTCAAACCACAAAAACATAGACATTCAAACACACAATGAACCCACAAATCAACACTTTGGACAAAACCAAGAGACAGCCCACACACTGTACTAAAACCAAAACCTTTGTGAATACTAATTATAAGTCATATTTTCAAGAAGAGCTCTCAAAAGTGGCCCAAAAGACTGCACAAAACAGCCCAAAGACGGCTCCATTTTCAAGAAGCCAAAATACACCAAATTTGCCAGTTTTGTCTGGCAGAACACTCAAAAAGCGCTCTGCAAATTACCACTTATGAATGTTACTAAGTTCATAGACTAGGATCCTTTTTATGTACATATATAGTTCCATGGGGTACTTAGTCACCAAGGAAGAAATATCTTTTTTAATATACCTAAACCTATTTAGGTATCCCCCCTAGGGGAACCGGTTGAGTTCATTGAAGATTCACATTAGTACCTCCAAGAAAGCAGCACATTCTTTGAAGTGCGCTTGAAACAAGCATGCCAAGAATACTGCAGTATATACAACATTATTCACCAAGTGGCAATTAGCTCAATGTGTGCCGTTCAAGTTTTCAAACGTTACAGAAAAATCTCGTCATTACCTGCCTACATAAATTGCAATTTACATATATCCAAACAAGTCCAATATTTTGGCCAAACAAGCAAGAAAATGTTGACGACCTTACCAAGCTGTAAAAAGCGGAGGAGGCAAAGATAAGTTTCAGTAGGATTTATTTAAATCAAATCCAAGGACCCACTGGAGCACAAACAAAGCGTCTAGATCAGATCAGCTCCAACCGCTTCTCTGATCTAGAAATCAGGTCACAACAACATTCCCCATTACATGAGTAACATTCTCATTACACATAACAATTCTAAAGGTGACATCAACGATAAAGCAAGAAAGAAAAGAAGGATATTACCACATGTACCTTTTCCACAGATAAAACAAAACAAAACAAAATAAAATAAAACAAAACAAAAGGAAAAGAAAAGAAAACAAAGCAAAATTAATCCAGAACATATTCATCAAATCTCTTAGGCAACTTAACACATCTTTTAAGAGAAACATGTGAACCTGGAACAGATGAACAAGTACCAGCACCATCGTCAGAAACAGGAGAATCAGAAATAGGATCAGGCACTGAACCAAGAGTAGAACCAAGACCATCACCAGAAGAAACAAACTGTTCCTTAGGTAAAGGACTATGACAGAAATCATCAAACCAGACATCCTCACCATCTTCCCTTTTATCAAAACAAAATTCTTGGCCAGGTTTTAGAATAGCAACAGAACTCTTACTCCACCACCCTCTGCCCTTGAGAAAAACAGTGGAATCAGAAACTCGTTCCACCATAAAGGGATTACTGAACTTGGACATACCTTTGGGTGTGTGAGAGGGACTAACAATCCTAACCCAATCACCAACATTTACAACCTTGCTCTTACAATGATGAAAATCATCATAATAAGACTTTACTGACAACCGTGCAGAAGTGATGTTATCTCTAGCTTTAGAGACAGAAGATTCAAAACTCTCCGCCAAATTGCTTTTGTTTCTTAATTGAGGCAAAAATAAAGATCTAGCTTGTCTGCCTCTCATAAGACAAAAGGGAGAAACACCTGTACCCGTAGATTGTTCATTCTACAAAGGAATAATGTAACCACTTAGAAGAGTCATCAATGAGAACAATCAAAAATCTACTTTCTCTGCCAAAACACTCATAAGGTCCTGAAAAGTCAATAGAAAGTCTTTCCCACGGACCTGCAGGAGCTTCACAAATAGACAAAGGTTAAGTAGAAACCTTCCAGTGCTTGTCAGACCTAACACACACCGCACAGTTATCGATAAACTTCTCAACAGATGCATCCAAACCAGGCCACCAATAGTGACACTTGAGTAACCTCTTTGTACCTGAAACACCAGGATGCCCTGAATGTGCTAATCTGATAATCTTCTCCCTGAGACTACCCTGAGACTTCCTGGTGGAACAAATAACTCATTCCTCAACAAAATTCCATTTTCAATAGATAACTCATTCGCCACCTGAGCAAAACTTCTTAGCGAAGATTCAATACTTTTAACAGAGGGCCATCCACTAACAACATAAGACTTAACCTTGGCCAACAAATTATCTTTACTAACATGATCATTCCACTCGTTCTCATCAATGCCAAAATTGCTTGACTCCACAGCATCCAAAGCAGCCACAACACACTCATGCTGATCCGTGACCTCATCACAAGAATCGCTCAGAGGAGGTAATCTAGATAAACAGTCTGCAGCAAAATTCTTTCTGCCGGGAATATGCTGAATCTCAAAGTTAAACTCCTGCAGTCTCGCTATTAACCGAACCAACCTGGAAGATGCTCTACCACTCCTCACGCCATCCATCATGTAGACCAACGGCTTATGGTCCGTCACCAAAACAAAAGGCCTACCCCACAAAAAATGCTTCAACTTCTCCACAGCCCATACACAGGCTAAAGCCTCCTTCTCGATTGTGCTATAATGGACTTCGGCACCTCTAATAGCTCTTGAGATAAATGAAATAACTCTCTCTTTGCCAATAACCATCTGCGTGAAAACAGCTCCCAAACCAACAGTGCTTTCATCCACAGTTACAAAAGACCTCCCTTCAGGATCAAAAGTTTTAAGACCCGGAGCATTAGCGATAAGCTTAATCACACCCTGAAAAGCTGAATCATGAACATCAGTCCAAACAAATCTTGAACCTTTCTTTAACAGTTGTCTGAGTGGTTCCTTTTTAGGAAAAATCCCTTCCTGAGTAAGTGTATGACCTAAATAGTCAAGTTCCTTAACTAGGAATTTACATTTCTCCTTGCTCACCGTCATGCCCTTGCTACTTAGAATCTTTAAAACGTTTTCCAAGGTGACATTATGCTCATCAATTGACTTAGCAAAGATTAAAATGTCGTCTTGAAAAGACTGAACACCTTCAACATCACTAAACAGATTTTCAATTAGCTTTTGGAAAACACTGGCAGCAGATGCCAGGCCAAAAGGCATCCTCAAAAATCTAAATAACCCAAACGGAGTTATAAATGCCATCAGATCTGTAGAATCCTGATCCAGAGTAACTTGATGGTAGGCTGCCTTCAAGTCAATAATGGAAGAAAAAATTGCACCATTAACAGCAGCAACATTTCTTGTATCCTAGGCAAAGGATAAGTTTCCACCACAATGTTTTTATTGAGAGACCGAAGGTCTACACACAGTCTAATTTCTTGATTCTTTTTAAGAGCAATAACGATAGCCGAAACCCATTCTGAGCTATCAGTAGGTGCTATGATACCCTGAGAACAGAGACCATCCAAATGTGATTTGAGCTTGTCCCTCACACCCAGAGGTACCATACAAACTTTATGCTGTACAGGCAAAGCTCCTTTTTTAAGTTTAATTCGGTGTGAAAAACCTTTGACCTCGTCTACAACATCTTCAAAAACATTTTTATACTTATTCAGAATGGAAGACAGAGGATATTCTAAATATTCGAATTGGACGATCTGATCCAGGACATAAATTAATGCCAAGTTTACCAAGATCATACCACCCAACGATATTTTTTCCATCAATTGCAAAATAAATTTTGGTAAAAATGACACAGGTCTCAAATTTTAACGAATCTTCAAAGAAACCTAACATTTTGATATCAAAATTACCAAAGGCTTTAGGGATGATATCAGATTTAGCAAGTTTGACACCTTTCCATTTTTGATAAAAGAATACATCTGATAAGATAGTCAACGGCGAACCAGAGTCAGCCATAGCTTCAAAGGCAATGTTACCAACATGAACAATCCCTAAAGGAGCTTTGAAAGGAAGAGAAATACTATTTATGTGACTATCAAAAGAATCATCAAAAATAGTGATGACTAAATTCTCCAAATCATCATTAACATAAGAAACATTACTAACAGTGGAATTAGGCTTACCACCTTTCCTTTGAATTCTACAAGAAGAAGTAAGATGGCCAATTTTACCACATTTAGTACATTTTTTCCTAAGTGCGGGACAATCTGGGCAGTTAGCTAAATGTGTTTTAGAGCCACACCTAAAACAACTTAAAACTCTATTGGCTTGAAATTTCCCTTACTACGCATTTGAACAGCACAAACAGAAGTGTCATTAGTGATCTTGTTTTCATTAGCAGCAATGACCTTAGATGACTCAATAGATCTTTCAATCCCTTTGGCCAAATCAATTACCTCTGCTAAAGTGGGATTACGACAAGCTAAGAGACGTTCTTGTACTTTTTAGCTGCACAATTAAACACAAACTGATCCCTTATAGCTGTATCAACATAGGCACCAAAATCACAGTTTGCAGCTATGACTCGTAAAGCTGCCACATAATCTTCCACAGATTCATCACAGGACTGTTTGCGTTCATGAAAGGCATGTCTTTCAATCATAACATTAGGTTCATCCTCAAACTGTTTTTCCAGTCTTGCAACAGCTTCAAGAAAGGCATTCCACCCATCTCCCCCATCAATTGGTGGCGCAATAGGTACAAGATTCTTAAAAATTTCTATTGCAGTTGTACCTAAATAACTAAAAAGAATAGCTTTCTTCCTTTCTGCAGAAAAATTTGTTCCATCAATGGCAACGATGTAATTCTCAAAAGTATCAAACCATTTTTTCCACCTGAGTTTAGGTTTTCCTGGAATTTCTAGAAAAATAGATGGCTGATTACAGATTTGAGACGCAGCCATCTCAATCACCTTCAAAAATGTGTGCAGATCACAGTTGAAATAAATAGTGACAAGCACTTGAAATTAATAGTGTGCGTATCACTGTAGAAAACAAAACTAAATAAAATGAATACCAAAATGAATTGCTTCCACAAAGTGCCAATAACTGTATCTTGAAAACGAGTGTGCGAATCACTGAATTCGCAGTTCGAATTAAAAGAAATAACCTTAACTGGATGAAGTTCCTCGAACTGCTTCACCCCGTTAGAAAACTCCGACACCCTTTTCAGAATCCAAAAGGAAACGCGCAAAATGGCCACTATGTAGCGCTGTCACAATGTTGCGTTCTAGATAAACGTTGCGCTTCACTCAGCCGCTTACGATTAAAGGAAACAAAGATGGCACCTACGTTGAACGCTTTAACGCTGCGTTTCAACAGTGCGTTTCAGGCTTCCATTGACGTCAGAGGCAGCGCGCAAGTGCACGAGCAAATAAACAGCCATTGAAGTACTTCACCGACACTCAATCTTGCGGGGAGAAATCCTCTCGAAATATAGAGCTCACAGTAACTCACAGTTCAGCGGAGAGAGGATACATCAGGTGTCATCCGAGTAGAAATCAGAAGATCACGCCGTGAGTACGTTTTTCGCTCAATTTCAAAATAAATCAATTTAAAAATTACGCTTGGTAACACAGTGGGTCCATAAGTTATCAAATAAACCTCGTCGCCAGTGTAAAAAGCGGAGGAGGCAAAGATACGTTTCAGTAGGATTTATTTAAATCAAATCCAAGGACCCACTGGAGCACAAACCAAAGCGTCTAGCTCAGATCAGCTCCAACCGCTTCTCTGATCTAGAACTCAGGTCACAACAACATTCCCCATTACATGAGTAACATTCTCATTACACATAACAATTCTAAAGGTGACATCAATGATAAAGCAAGAAAGAAAAGAAGGATATTACCACACAAGCACTAATCTCCAGCCTTCCACTGCCAAGTTCTGAGTGACCTAACAGTCATTTTAGAACACTCACACCACAGAAGTTCTCAGTCAGGAGCGGCAAACACTTGGAGGATCAGATCAGGAAGACCAGAAATATACTGGGCTGCAAAAACAAAGAATCTCCATGCACAGGGTACCTCCTCAGTAGATTCCTGTCCTGTCCTCCTCAGCAGATTCCTGTCTCCTGTCAAGACCACTCCCTTGGATAGCCGCTTCTCTGATGAGGTCCACGTTTGGGTGCACTTTGAAGAAATAAAAACCTTTTAAGGGGTTCACTGATACACCTGGTCCTTAAACCAACAAAGAAGAGATTGGCACGAAAGCTGTAATATCAAAAAGACATGTTTATTAACCTCACATAAGAGAGACTGCGTTACAAAGTACCCTCAGGCCACTGTATGAGACATTCTAAGGAGTACAGACAATAAGGGCCTTATATATGCATTTGTTACATAGTCAGCATAAATCCAAAGGGAGGTCCTGGCACATACAAGCATACTTACTGACTAACAAGGGGAAAACAAAATTTGCTTGCTCAACAAAGTGGGAGAGGTGACATTTCTCCTTACATCAGTAAGAATAGCCTGACAGGTCTTCCCTAGGAGCAGGTGCATTCCACCAGCTCGGTCTTTCTGAGCATGTGCAAGGCTCTGGAAGAGGGAGAAAGCACATGGCGAGCACATGGTTAACTAAAATGGCTACCAAGAACAAAATGGCTTTTAGCTCATGCTAACAGCGATTCCTGCAATCTTTAACAATGTCTGGTTGATTGCATTACTGAAGATGTAATGTGTGAGTGATTAGAGGAGTGCACGAGTAATGCCTGGCTGATTACATGAGTCGAAGGAAATCTTCAAAGTCCTCGACGAATTCACCTCTGACCCCAGGACGCTCCCGACTCAGGCCCCCACACAGGAATCCTGTAATGCGCTCAGCACTTTTTTTATACAGAAAATTGTTTTGATTAAGGACACTATCCTGGTCACCCTCCCTGGCGCTGACTCTGTCTCTCCCCCTCACAATGTTCTTTCCTTCACACAGTTCCCTCTTCTAGATCCCGTATCCCAGGCCACACTGGCCGTCCGCATCAAGTCTGGATCTCCAGACGACCGCTGTCCACCTTCCATACTCCGGGACATCTGCCACTCCTTACCCGACTGCATCCTTCCCTTGCTGAACTCCTCTCTCTCCTCCGGTACGGTGCCCAGCTCTTTCAAGGAGGCCGTTCTGGTGCCTCTATTGAAGAAGCCTGGAGCTGACCCCGCTGTCCCGGCGAACTATCGTCCTATCTCCCTCTTGCCCTTCTTTTCTAAAATCTTGGAAGCTCACGTCACCGCCTGTCTCTCACAGTTCATCGAGAGCTCCAACTTTCTCGAGGCCAACCAGGCCGGCTTTAGACCCGGCCACTCTACGGAGGCTGTGATCTTGGCCGTGTTGGATGCCCTGAGAGACGGCGCTGACAAGGGCACCCCCCAGGCCTTGGTACTATTAGATCTGTCGGCCGCTTTCGACACGGTGGACCACAACATCCTTCTCCACCGTGTCGAGCAGGCCGACATCCAGGGCCTGGAGCTGGCATGGGTCAAATCCTTCCTGACCGGGAGGTCTCAGACCCTCAGTTTGGGCACTTTCAGGGCTCCTAGGGAGCACTCGCCCTGTGGGGTCCCCCAGGGCTCCTCCTTATCCCCTCTTCTCTTTAACCTCTATCTTCGACCTCTTCTTTTTTCTCTGAGGCAGTGGGACGTCACTGTCTTCAAGTACGCGGACGACCTGCAACTCATCTTTCCTCTTAACTCCCCTTCTGCTATCCCTAATTTCCAGGCAGCCATGTCCCATATCCTCCAGTGGATGTGCCAGAACCAACTTAAACTGAACCCCGGAAAGACGGAGCTCCTCCTCCCTGGCAGGAGCTCTGCCCACTGGGGTCCGCACTTCTGGCCGGCAGAACTTGCCCCCCCTATCCCTGTGGCCTCGGTGAAAAGTCTCGGGGTCACTATTGACTTCGGGCTATCCCTTGGGCCCCAGGTGGGGACGGTGGTCTCCTCCTGCATGCACCAGTTGCGTAGGATCAGGAAGGTGGCTTATCTCCTTACACCTGAAGCCCTGCTGCAAGTCATCATGGGCCTTGTCCTCTCCCGCTTGGACTTTTCGAACTCCATCTATCACGGTCTGCCTAAATCATCCCTCCTCAGACTGCAAATTGTTCAAAACCAAGCGGCGAGACTGGCCTTCGGGATCCCGAAATGGCAATCTGCCAAACCCCTCCTCATCAAATTGCACTGGCTCCCTGTCATCTCGAGGGCAGCCTTTAAGATCGGCTGCCTCACTTTCAAATCTCTATCTGGTCCTTGCCCGCTTTCCTGAAATCCCTCATCAGGCCCTACTGTCCCTCACGCAATCTTAGATCATCTTACCTTCACCTCCTGGCTGTCCCCTCCATCAAACTCTGCAGATCTGGAGGGCGGAGATTCGCATACCTGGCCCCTAAACTCTGGAACTCCCTTCCTTCCTCAGTCAAAACCTCCAACTCTCTTATCCAATTCCGTAAATTCTTAAAAACCTGGCTCTTCCCACAACCCAGCTAAGTTCCTCTGTCCCCTCAGCATCTGATCAGCGCCAGGAAACCCATGGTGACAGTGCGCTCTACAAGCACTCCTTAACATAACATAGGTAGTGCCTGGGTTAGTAGAGAAATGTTTGCATGATTAAAGGAGTGCATGGGTAATACAGGAGTGATTTCAAGAGTGTAGGAGTAATATCTGGGTGTTTGTAGGAGTGCTTGCATACTGCCTGAGTGATTAAAGGTGTGGAATGGAAATGCATGAGTAATTTTGTAACTGCATGGGTAATGCTTGAGCGTTTGAAGGAGTGCATAGGTAATGCCTTGGGTGATTGCATGAAAGGAGGGGTAATGTCTGGGTAAATGAATGAGTGCATGGATAGTGTCTGAGTGATTAGACAACTGCATAGGTAATGCTTTTGTGATTTTATAAGTGCATGGGTAGTGGCTCGCTCATTGAAAGAGTTTATGGATAGTGACTGGTTCACTGAAGGAGTGCATGAGTAGTGCCTGGATGATTGCACAAGTGCATAGGTAGTGTCTGGATGATTGGAAAATTGCATGGGTACTGCCTGATCGACTGAACGAACGCATGGACAATGCCTGTATAATTGTATGAGTGCAGGGAAAATATATAGGAGATTGAAGAAGTGTATGACTAATGCCTGAGTGAACGTATAAATGCAGGGGTAATGTCTGGGTAAAAAGTGGAATGCATGTGTACTGTCTGAATGATTAGACAAGTGCATAAGTAGTTCTTTGGTGATTTTATAAGTGTTTGAGTACTGGTTGGCAATTGAAAGAGTGTATAGAGAGTGCTTGGATAAGTGGAGCAGTACAAGGGTAGTGCCTGCATTATTCCTAGACTGCAATGGCATTGCTTGTGTGACTGCATGTGTGCATGGGTACTGGCTAGATGATTGGAGGAGTGTTAGGGTACTGCCTTCATTATTGTGTGAGTACATGGGTGGTGCCTAGATGATTGGAGGAGTGCAAGGGTTGTGCCTGGGTTATTAAATGAGTGCATAGATAGTGCCTAGCTGATAGAATGACTGCAGGGGTAGTGTGTGAGTGATTAGAATACTATATAGGTAGTGCCTGGATGATTGGAAGATTGTATGGGTAGTGCTTGGATGCTTGCATGAGTGTAGCAGGAGTGTCTGAGCGCATGTATGACTATACGAACGATGCCAGAGTGATTGTAGGAGTGCATGGGTAATGCATGGGTGATTGCAGCAGTAATGTCTGACTGATTCGAGGAGGGCATGGATAATACCTGGGTGCATGGAAGAGTGCATGGTAATGCCTGTGTGATTGCATGAGTGCATAGATAGTGTTTGAATAAAGAGTGCATGCTTAATATTTGGGGCTTTTTATGAGTGCACGGGTAATATCAGGGTTATTAGAAGAGTGCATGTGTAATGCTTAAGTGGTTGCATGAATACAGGAGTAATGTGAGGGGATTAGAGGAATGCATAGTTAATACTTTAATTGAATGAGTGTAGGGGTAATGTCTTCCTGATTGCAAGGGTGTAGGGATAGGGCCTGGGAGATTTGAGGAATGCATTGGTAGTGCCTGAGTGATTTTGAAACATGAAGGGTTCTGGCTAGGTGATTGCAAGAGTAAAGGAGCAGGATCTTGGTTATTGGAAAACTGTATAAAAAGAGCTTGGGTGATTTATTTAGGTGTATGTGTATTGACTGAATGAATAGAGCACTCTATAGATACAGCATGAATGATTGAAAGAGTGCAACAGTAGTGTGTGTAGGTGATTGTTTCACTGCAGGAATAATGTTTAGGACATTTTAGGACATTGGAGAAAAGTATAGGAGGTACCTGGGTTATGGGAAGAGTATATAGATAATGTCTAGCTGATTATATGAGTGTATAGATACTGCCTGTGTGATTGGAAGAATACATAGGTAGTGTCTGAGTGATATTATTACTGTATGGATACAGGCTAGGTGATTGGAGAGATACCTGGATGGTACGTTAATGATGGCAGCAGTATGTGACTAGTGCTTAATTGTATACATCTGTGCATGGGTAGTATTTGATAAAATGGATGACTGCAGTAAAAGTAACTGTAAACACTACTTTATAATAATATGCTTATTCCATTATTTCATCTTACCTTGTTTATTAGAGTAGATATCAAACTCTTTGAAACTATTTTACAGTTGTTTCATTGTAAACTAAATGTAAAATATTTTCAAACTTTAGTATCACTTTCTGTAAATGAGAAGAAAAAAATGTTATAGTATATAATATTATAGTTTTAAGAACACAACATAATTTTACAAAAACATATTCAGTTTCCCTTTTTTGCTGTTTTCAGATTCCAATGAATTTCACCATACAAAGTGATTTCAATGTTGATCATCATATAACAGCGGGGGAAAGAAATACAACCATAAGACTGGAAGAAAAAAAAATCAGTGTTTTATCCATTTCTTTACCTATCTACAGTTTCTAAATTACATTATTCAACTACATTAAATGATCTATTTCTCTGAAATTAATTTTCTAAGATAAACACTCTCATTTACATTGCGTATGATATAAAGAACAGTACAGTAATTCTCCAAATTTTCCCAATATGCCCAATAATGTTTCTAAATCTATTTGCATTGAAAATGTCCAATCTAAACTCATTAATTTGTGGTCACATCTTCCCAATAGGCCGAATGATGTTCACAACTTTGGAATTAAAAATATCAGATATGAATTTGGTCATTCGAAAGGCAAACGACGTTTGAATTCCAAATGGGCATCATTGCGATGTGTCCATCCTTTATTGCACTTTAAATGCACAGTATAGTGTCCAGATGTTGTTGTAGGTCCATCATGGAAATTAATAGCCACTGCTTTAAAAGTTCTTCCTGAAATTGATACTTGACTTGCCAAAAATGTTTTAATTTTGGTTTCCAATTTTCTTCCACCTGCTCTACAACGTTGTAGAATTAAAATGCCATATTGCCCAAATCTTTCTATAAATAATGTTGCCAACATTTCTGATTTACCATGAGAACATTTTATATCTTGATTACCTGTTTTTATTAATTTGTTAAAAGATACTGACTTGCAAACTGGTATTGTCAAATATATGAATACGTTCAGTGTCTATTTCAGTGGTAGAAGAAAATGAACACTATTCACATTTATAATGCCATCTGTAACTTAGTCCAAACAAATTTTCAATTTCAATCCCTTCGTGTTCCAAGACTGCAAGCATAAACATAGGAAACTTTTGTGCATCTTGTTGTATATTAAGTTTATATTGCAAAGAACCAGTACATGTATCCAAAAGATGCCAAATACCAAAAACAGTATGGATTTTACCAACTTTTGAAATATATGATGTAATAAAGAACAGAATCTTTTTCCTCGATTTTCCATAATTTTATCATAAAGATGGTCTAGATAAAACACAACATTTAAAATTACATTAGCATAGCAGTTGATACCTGAGCTATTTTCTAAATGATATCCTACAATATCATCAAAGGAGTCCATTTTCCTTTTCTTGGTAGTTTCATGCTTCTCTTAAATGGTTTTCTTTTTTTCAATCTCACTAGAATGTTTGTCATATTTCCCTTTTGGACATAGTATATGTTTTTCATATATGGGATATTCAGCTAAGTTAGGAGCATAAACACTTCCCAACTGATTATACTCTTGTACACAATTTACATCAGCATTAACTTTTTTCTCATCAAAATCAATCAAATACAAACCAGATAATGTTCTTACTCGAGACAATGCAACATATGCCATGCCCTCTTTAAACACTGTACTTCCAATATTTACCAAAGCATTGTCAACACTTAAACCTTGAGATTTATGAATGGTCACTGCATATGCTAAAGAATAGGAAATTGTTTTCTACGAACATACAAGTCATTTAAGCAAAGAACAGCACAATGCCCAATCTGTTTTACCTCATTAATCTGATCAAATTTAATCTTCAAAAATTCAATTCCATCTCTGTTCGGATAATTAAAAAAATCAACAACTTATCCCATTGCTCCATTTACTAAACCTTTTTCTACATCCAAATTACAGCCGTAAAATTACCAGACAGTGTTCACATACATATAAAGTCTTTTCTAAACCAGCAGTCTTAGATATAGACTTTTCCAAGGAATTAGATTTTCATTTTTCTGAGAAAAATAATAGTAATTCCTTTGTGTTCTTTTTATCTATTATTTGTTGTTTTTCCAGCTTCAAAAGTTCTTCATTGAATGTTGAACCCTCTTGCAGTTTTAGCATTAGGCAAATAATAGAATTATTTTCTCCAATTGTTTTGTACATTATTTCAGGAGCAATATTTTCATTTGGAAACAAGTTTGTTAGTAGCCGACTTTGTAAAGCTTCTTTACCATGTTTTGTCAAAACACCAATTCTTATATCTTGTAGAAGGTTTCCATAATGGTCATCACTTGCTTGTCGCATATTCTTAATACGTTCTTTATATTCAAAATGAGACCAAATGTTGACATTTCCAATACTTCCCTAAGATTTCCTAGTGTCTTCATGGACAAGTGTTTTAAAAACCGGTCGCCCTTTAACAGGAGTAAGTTGTAGTAGGTCACTGAATACAATTACATGTTGTCCTGCAAATAAATATCATAATCTGCTTTGAAAATCTGTTGCATTCTTAAATGTACAAATGCAAGAATTAAGGGGGTCATTAGGATGTCGGGTGGATTACCTCCGGTAGGCTGGCGGTAGCCACCGCCGGCCTGGCGGAGGCAATCCGCCCGACATCCACTGCCCAATTCCCCGCGCCATATTAGGATGGCGAGATACCGCAGCGGTGTAAAACACCGCCCACCTGTTCTCGGGCCCGGTCGCCTTGCGGCTGGGGCGAAAAATGTTTATTATGGTGGCGGTGTCTGTTAGACACCGCCAGCCATATTACAATGGGCAAATTGGCATGCCTTTCCGTGGCGGCAATGCCGCCATGGAAAGGCAGGCATTGGAGGAGTGAAGGAGAATGGGGGATGCACACAGGGGGTACCTGTGGTACCGCCTCACATTTACATAATCAAAGCGGCAGGCACCGCGCGGTGCCTGCCGCTTTGGGTATGAAAATGCTGCATATCATTTTCAGTATTGTGGCGGGCGGTGCAGAGAGAACCGCCCGCCAGAATACTGAAAATACAGGATGTGCCTGCCACTGTGGCGGGCACATCATAATTCCCCCTACGGGACCCCCGCACTTCTGGCGGGCAGTCCCGTTCTCCGTTTACGGTGGCAGGCGGACAAAGTCTGCCCGCCATCCTAATGAGCCCCGAAGTTTGAGACCATGCTCACCTCATCAATGGTCGGAAGTTTCATTTTCTTTAGTGCTCTTGATACCAAGCTTCTCCAGATAGCTTGTGATATTCCAACTTATTTTCATGTTCAACTGGTAGCATGAGTAATCGATGTAATGTTATGTGCTGCTAACCCAGTTGGAGCAGTTACAATACAAGATAAATGTAATTCAGTGGTTTTGTGTAGATAACTGGTCAAAACTTTAATTAAGAAACTTGTTCTTGTCCAGCTTACCCAATGATATACATTCAAATAGGTTTAAATGATGTGAATTGGCATTATTTTTTTTCATGCAGTAAACCATGCTGAATCTGTTGTGTAACTTGGTGATATATTTCTTTTTGTTCAATATTTAGTTGTTCTTCAAGGTTTCCCAACTCAATAATATCATGTTGTGCTTGTTGCATTGCTGTTTCTACTTCATTCATAGCAATTGTGGCTTCATTTTCAAGCATTGGGTGTCCTAGTGGATCTTGACTTAGTGGAGCAGAACTTTGATTATTTTGAGAACTATCTCCAGCGATTTCAGCTGCAATACTAGTTTCTTGTTCAATCTCTTCATTCAACATTTGCAGATTATTTGGAAAAACTGTACATTCAATGCTATCTTTACATGCATTAAAAGAATCTTCATACCAGTCAAAATCTCCAAGTAATTCCATTTCACTACGCCAAGGCTTGAACAATTGCAGAATTGCTAAATAGAAAAATTCCCTTTTATCTGGAGTATCACAACTGAGTTTCCTATGATTAATAACATTTCCTTTGGTATGTTCTACCAAACATCCATCATATACAACTACTGCATATTTTTCTTCATTTATATTTTCTGTAACATTTCTCTTAAAGCTGTAATGTTGTAGTACTCCAAAGGGACATATGTGGACTTCTTTTAGGATAGTACGTATCCAACATATTTGTTTTAACAATATCTGTGCTTTCAGATTCATTCAATGCTGAGTATAACATTTCTTGTACAGATTTCAATACTCAATTTCGTGTTGCAGCAACACCTAGACGTACCCAAATTATCCCTCTTGCCTTTGAATATAAACTGGCACAAGTCAACCGATCCGAACATTAGTACGATCCAATCTCTCGATGAGAAAGCATCTTCAAACTGATGCTGTACAATTTGTTACTAAGAGTCTTCTCTTGTGAAATTTCTTTCCACATTTCTTTCAACTCTATCTTTTCAGATTTCATTATATATGATGTAACATATCGAGCAACAGCAATCAAATTATCTGCAATGTACTGGATATCCATGTGTGCATTCTACATCGTCAAAATCACTGGATTGTAGTCGTTAATATACTTAGAAACATCACTTCTTTTTATCTTGTGAGTATTCTTTGGAGATATCGGAGTTATAGTATGCCTGACTGCTGACATGTAACTGTTGACTCTTCCTTTGGAAATTACTGGATGTGGGAATCCAAAACAAAATTTTGTATAAAAAATTTCCTTTGACTTGTATTTCCATCGACAATATTTCCTACATCAATGACTTTGAAATCGTAAAACTTGTTGTCTTAAGGTATTTTCACTTCCTGTTTTTGGTATAAAACATGTAACATAGTTTTCAATGAAAGACAAAACAGTCTCATCAGAATCAGTTCCAAATGTAGGTGCATGCCTGATCCATAATAGCATGTTTATATTAGGAGCAGCTCTGACTCGGTACTCCTTTCTCCAAAAGAAATCAATAACTTCTCCAAGAGGTGCATTATTTTCATTGCAGATAAAAAACAACATAGTTTGAAGCCTATGATTAAAATATCTGCACACATTTACAGGATCCAAGGAACATAGTTCTCCAGCTGTCTTCAATTCAATTTTTTTAATATTTGAATTTGCTTCTCGTAGAAATTCAAGTAAATAGTCCCATGTGTATTCAGCACAGCTAAGCGTAACAAACCTCCTTAACATACATTTAAGTTCTCGTGACGATGATACCAATATTAATTAGTACCACGTTGACACACCATCAAATTAATTAAATGAGATTCTAAATGATCGTCTCTTTCTTGTACTTTGTCGATGAACTCCTTTGCAGAAACATGTGTAAGATGAATTCCTGTTTTGTAATATATTGTTCACTGCATATGAAAGTCCAGACAAGTCACTTTCAAATATGTATGGAATACATTGTCGAAATCTTGGATCTTCTGACTACAATCTTGTTGTCCGATATTCTGAAGCTGGAATCGGCACAGGTCGTTCATCCTATCGCCCACCTCTTCCAGTGGGGAAGAACTGTGGAAATCAATGAACTTCTAAACTTATTTCCCAAGCACTCATAGGAGTTCCCTTCGCTCTCTTCATTTGGAATAATTCAATAGTATTTCCAATCACTTCTTTTGAATGTTAAGGATGTACACTATACTATGTATACTATAATGTTCATACATTTCTACACTCATGGAATTGTCCACTTTCTCAATTTGGCCAGTTGAATTTTCTCTATCATCTCCTAAAGATATGTCTTGTTCTTTCAGCTAAACATTTTTATAATGTATATTGTTTTCTATAAGATATAACGTAGCCTTTTGAACGTTGGTAACATCTACTTACTCTTGCCATATTTCACAACTCTTTGTTGGTACACCATTAAGTAGAATAACTACAGCTTCAGTTTCCTCTCTCTCTCTACACCAATCGTTTCAATATTTTCCTTATATCTAAAGGCAAATACACAACTCTTCCTTTTAATCCTCCTTGTAAATCTGTGGGAGGCAACTTACCTGTTTTAGGCTCCATACAAACTATTGCCTGAAACAGGTGCACAGATTGAATAAGAATAGATTCATATGTATTTAAATCTACCAGTTCCTGAGGAATAGCTACAGACTCCAAGTTATTATGTACAGCTTTAGCTGGCATTTTGATCTCTTCTAATTTGCTGTAACAATATTTACAAATATGTTGATCACTACCCAACTCAAAACAACCTTTCACCAACAAATAAGCACCAAATTGCTTCCATTTATCATTATTTTCCTTTTCACTTTTTAAATACACATCAACATTCCTTGTTTGACTTCTACAGTGAGTACATCGACAAAAAATACAAACATAGTTTGGATTTTCACAACAAATTACCCTAAACTTTGTAATTTCTTCTACAAATTTCTCAGTAGTACTATCTTCCACTTCTTCTTTGCCATACTTATCAAACTCTTGCTTTCTCTACACTCTCCTTCAGGACCAAAGAAATGAAACTGTATATCATCACAAACTTTTTTTACATCCAATACTGAACCATGGAAAAGAGCAGGGTTTATGTCACTTTAAGATAATGCAGAACTGTTTACATAGTACAATCTTCTTACTAACTTCCGCATTGCAGACTAATGTACTGCTAACGGATGTATGACGTTATAACACACACTTTTACAACGCATACCTTTACAACACATTTTTTACAACGCAACATCCATTACAACGCATTCCATTACAACGCATGCCATTACAACGAAATTTTAGAAAACTACATTTACAACGCATTCCATTACAACGCATAATACCTTTACAACGCATACCATTACAACGCATAACATTACATTGCATGTTTGGTAAGTATTGGATAGTGTAGGGGTAAAAATTACTATTCTAACTCCAGGTGGTGCAACAGTAGGGTAAGTGTTGGATAGTGTAGGGGTGAAAATTACTATTCTAACCCCAGGGGGTGCAACAGAAGGGTAAGTGTTGGATGGTAATGTTATGCATTGTAATGGAATGCGTTGTAA